>NC_079172.1:36914999-37214999 GCF_947568905.1 Ostrea edulis | reverse complement strand
AATTAAGCAACAAACTATAAGATTGATCATTTTATAATGAATACGCATCAATCACACTCAAAATGTGTTCCTTACAAAACTTTATATGAAAATAAAGGAAAATCTAAAGATGATGAAAGGCAAAGATAACAAACAGTGATCATGTCATAATTCCTATAAGTGTTACAATATAGAAAGTTTGGCAAATATTGACCTCTAGATATATCATAGATGGGATCAGGTGGCTAGGGGGAGTAACCATCCCCTGTCGGCCAGTCACATCTGCCCTGAACCCTATATCTTAATCAGGTAAACGGAGTAATCCATCAAAACTAGTGTGCAAAAAACGGCCTAACAATCGATATGAAACAAGTCAGACAGCATTTGACCCAATGATAGGTTGTATAGATCGTTATAACGACCATAGAATTTGCAAAATGCTGATTTTAAGCGAGACTGTTGATAATGTTAATTGAATTACTTCATATGTCTGATTTATATTGACGCTCATAGATAAAAAAAAAAAAAAAAAAAAAAAAAAGGATTATTGAGATTTTCAAGCATGGGGATTTGTAAAGTTACACATAGACACAGATTCAAGTAATTTCAATATTGAACTTTTTTATAAGTAGATAAAAAATAATAATGATTAATAAAATTGCTTGAATAAAATAATTTAAAAGTATTGTGATTTTCACAATAAGTTTGATCATTTTTATTATTATATTTTTTTCCGAAATGCACCCGTGACAGTAGGCCTAGTTGTCAATGATACGTAATCGTATCATAATTTAGGCCTATCTAATTTCTCCAAAAATAAATTTAATAATAATTGCATTGTTTATTTTAGAAAAGCAACAACGCTAATTACAGTTGTTTACAGAAATGGCATTACCAAATAGTGTTTAGACAGTGATTCCATGTAAACATCATTTAATCGTAAATCTATGTAGATTATTGTTTATTGACCTAATTAAAAAACATCCAAGATCTTTCCAAAAAAAATTGAAAAATTCTGCTGTGAATCCATCACTTCCAGGACTTTTACCATTAGACATATTTTTAAGTGCTAAAAGGGCTTCTTCATTGTTTATATATCCCTCTAATGTTTTTGACATGTTGTCATCAAGTATTCTAACATCATTCTTATCAATAATGGTATCAATGTTTACATCATGTAATTTATTATCATAACTAGAATAAAGATTTTTGTAGAATTTCTTAATTTCTGCTAAAATATCTGTCTGTGAAGAAATAGTATTACCATTGCTGAGCATAAGTTTGTTTATAGTTTTATTTATATAAAAGTTTATCTATTTTATTATTTATAATTGAAAGTTCAATTATCTTTTATCTTTAAATTTCTTTTTTTAAACAAACAGTTGGTAGACACGGCTAGCAAAGTTCTGCCTATATGTTGTTACAAGGTGAAGGTCAGTTGGTGCGAGTGTGTACTGAATTTGAGAGCAGAACGGAAAGCATATGCCGTAGGCCTATATGTAACAGTGCATAACTTCGATAGAACCATTTTCTCGCAGTTTATCTACGTCTTTGTCCAAGTGCTTGTTTGAAAAAGTACAGAGACAAATTATACTCGGTTTTGTTTGATGGCAAAGTCCTTGTGCCGACAAAAAATATTCACGTCTTGTCCCTCATACCTTCCTTCGAAAATTAAAAAAAACAACAGTCCAAATCCTCTCTACTGACAGCAAGTACACCCTTAAACGGCACAACACACCCTAATGCAGTGTTATTTACAAGCCGATAATGTGATAATTCTTTGTTTGTCAATTAAATATCATCTGTTTATGAAATGGCTAACAACTGTTTTCAAATCTTCTCGCTCGAGGTCGCATATGACATCACAGATAATGGCGCGTAAAATATCGAAGAAAATATTCATATCGCAAGATTTGAATTTCATCGCTTTCAACGTCGAAAACTACGCAAACTGTTTCATTTAATACACATGTAAAGTAGTTTCAGGCATGAAATGAATTAATTTTGCTGAAAAAATTAAAAAGTTTAAAAACATGCGATGTGTCCTTTAAGTACACTGTGTACACTATATATAAAGCCTTTAACATAACTATCTTTCGAAGTTTAAAAATGAGGAAACTATATTTGGTAGAGTGGTGATGGTGGTGGGAGTGGGCATTCAATATGATACTAAACCGAAAACTAAATTTATCTGAAGTCAGCCCTATTTTCTACCTTCCTTATCACCGCCGTTTGTTTATTTATATAACATTTAAGTAACGATCGTGATCAGGCAAATTTGAACTAAATCTGGCAAATTAGAAAGGTAATGGATGAGAGAATTTTTATCAAACAGTAAGGAAATGGAAATATGAATTTTTTTAAAAAGAAAGAAAGAAATATTGTCAAGAATTCAACTCAGCTTCGAGGGAAGCTACATGTAGTTCCCTCTGCTTGAATCTTATCTAACAATGTGGAAATGCTAAGGATTCACAGGGCTGCATGTTTGCTTGGTAGAAGTTGACAATGTATAATTACTACCTAAGTAAACAAGTTTTACATCTACTGTTTACAGAAGCAGGATAAGTACATATATCGCCCATTGAACCTCCATAACGCAAATACTATTTTTTTTAATTTTAGAAAACACAGCAATAGACGTAGATATCCGATTATAATGATATTTGTTTTAATTATTGTATAACCATGAACGAAACAAAACCCGCGACAAATGTTGGTAAACATTCAATATTTCGGGAACTTCTTTGTTTGCATAGAAATACTTGGCCCAGATCCTGCATTATATTTAGAAACAAAAATTATTGGTATGTATAGGTTCGGTAGGATAGCTTACTCATCAGGATTGCAAATCATACCACACCGGTGCAATAAACACATGTGCATATTGCAATAGAAGTGATTGTGATATAAAAATCAAGGACAACTACGTAATATGAAATAGTTTATCTAACAATTGAGACAATCACAAACATACCAAACAATGGTATGCTCAACATTACTTCAACAATGTTTCTCATTGAAACGGAACAATGAGTAAAGTTCTAGGTTGTGGTTTTAGAAATTAATTTAATATCAGATAAGGTTTGATAAGGTTCTAAATTTGGTGAAATAGAAATGTAGTGGGTGAGAATTTTATCAAACATTAAGAAAATGGAAATATAAAAAATAAGAAAGAAATGAATATGGTCAACAATTCAATTCGAGTGAAGCAAATCGTCTCTGCCATAATCTCACATAACATTGCGAAAATGAGAACGATTCGCATGACTGCATGTTTGAAGTTGTATAATTAGAAGTTTTATAATTAGAAGTTGTATAATTAGAAGTTGTATGATTAGAAGTTATATAATTAGAAGTTATATAATTAGAAGTTGTATAATTAGAAGTTGTATAATTAGAAGTTGTATAATTACTGCCCAAGTAAACAAGTGTTACATCTCCTGTTTACAGGAAAATTACATGTATCGCCCATTAAACCTCCATAACGCAAACAATATTATGTTTTTATTTTAGAAAACAGCAATAGACGTAGATATCCGGTTATAATGATCTTTGTTTTAATTATTTTATAACCATGAAAGCAGCAATCACAGGCCTCAAGAGCCCCAGAGTCGACTCGCCCGCTAGGCCTCAAGGGCCCCAGAATCGACTCGCCCGTCAGGATTCAAGGGCCCCAGAGTCGACTCGCCCGCCATTTCCAACAAGGGATGGGGTATACAGCATTGTCTAATAAACTTTAACTCTGAATCTTGTATTGTGAAATATGCCTATTATGCTTCACTAGATATCTATGGAAATGCAACGTCATAAACCAGGATCTCGACACATCGGCTAGAGGAATTTACCCATAAAAGCTTCAAAAATTGTGTGACCAGAAAAGTTCAATATGAAAGGTCACTATCCTTGGTACCCAGCATATCTACATGAGATTATCATTTATCGGTACTTGTATGTAAAACATCAAAGGACAAGTTTTACATCTGTTTTACATCCGCAAAAGACATTAAAACAATAACAGCCCGGACACAATTCGTAGACGGTATCGATACAAATTATTTTCTTGAAGTCTTCAAATATCTTGATCATCTCATTCTTCGTTCTGTTTACATGAAGTATTATCGCAAAAACATAACATGCGCGTACGTAAATGATATTTTTAACTAGTTCGTTGCCTATTTATTTAAACAAAGCAAATATAGAGTTCAGTTAAGGATTCCAGATATATTTTCGTCAGAATCCTGTTAGAATAATGGATTTACATGTGGAATAACACTGCTAAGGTGATTGTAACACAGCACAGTTAAGATTCCAGTAAGGAGGCGTGTCCTAATCTATACAGGGATGTGTATTTGTGACATCACACATTAACAACAAAATATCACAATCTTTCAAAACATCAGGAAAATAATTAATGTTTCTAAATAGCACGGAAGTACAGCACTACACAAAAACTTACCATTCAACGGGGATTCTGTGTTGTTAATGTAATCTGACACCCTGATATATAGGCAAAAATTTGATCACGATGCGCTTGTCATTATGACAGCATCATGATAGTCTGATGCATTTCATTTGCAAGAAGTGGTGGATCAACTATTTTTTCTTCATGAAAAAAAATATTTTACACTTAAATGGAGAAATGTTGGGAGATATTTATAAGCCTGCTAATTTTAGAACAATGCCTTTCTTATAAATTCTCTGAAATATTTTCTACCTATACTGTAGGAAAACACTAATGCTTTATTGTTGATAAGTTGGCAGATGGGTGGGTCTTACAAATCGATTTCTTGCAAGAGCGTACCCTCAAAGTATCTCAATGAGTAAACCAAAGAAAAGTTAGACTATTTGAAAAGTGCTGATATCCTGAGAACATTTTAGAAATGACTTATTCATTTCAAATTAAAATAAAACATAAACCGGCAAAAAATTTCAACACGTGGTACAATATTATTTCAACAATTATCAATCGGAATCTCTAGAACTCTGAAGCGTTTTCATAACTACAGAGGCTGTTAAAAACGTTCATGTATTAAAGTTGAATTTCAACATCATTATACCCTCACAATATCGAAATCCATTGATGACATCAATATCACAGGCATATTTTCTAAAACCATCCGACGCCGAATTACGTGCTCAGTCTAAATATAAAATATAATTGTCTTGAATATGTATTTTTAGTCGATCATAATTTCATCCAATATCAGTAAAGTTCCAAAATATTTGATCCGTCCTAATAAAGATGCTTTTCGATAGCATATTTTCGACAAAGCCGTTTGCCACCTTAAGTGTGATGGGAAGGAACGATAACTCTGGGTAGAGATTGAACAATGTACATAACGGATTCATGCACGTTCGAGTTGTCTCCAAACCAAATGATAACGAACATATTGAAATCACAGGTGCTTGTGGACAGGACTTCCGGTACCCCCTTCTTTTATTTTTAAATGTTCAATTCCTTGGGTATTTCGGACGTATTTTTGATAAAATATGTAACTTCAGAGTTTATCTATTTCAATGGAATACACAAATCTCGCATAAAAACCGTTTTTTAAAAATGTCATATCACCGATCATAATATATGAACAAGGTGTGCAACTCAGCCAGCGACATGTTGAAAAAATCTACACCTCGCTGAGAAATCCTATCGAAAAAACACCAATAATGCATATACCAACTGAAAAGAACGGTCATTCTAAATCTACTGATGATTCGTGGATTAAATGCATCGCTATTTGCTGCGCAATAACTACTTCACACCGCTCAATTTCATTGTTTTAACCTAGGCACTTCTCATTTCTGACTATAACGAACGGAAGTTGCAATGCTGGAATATTTCTGTCGCAGCCAACTATTTTTAGAACGAGAAAACCCGGGACGAGGTCTTCCTAATACCATTAGCTACACGAAAAGGAAGGAGAATACCGATCAAAATATTTCAAATCGGTTGTGGAAAGACTTTAAAGACATGCACACTTACACATTATTGGAACCATACCACTTTTAATATATCCAAATATACTATCATTGTAAACTCTTAACCCTATACGATATGATTTGGATCATAATGGTGTTGATACAATGCCCCCCCCCCCCCCCCCCCGAATAACCTACATGAGTTGACTCTATTGTGTTTGCAAGACATTGCTGATAAGCAGTAGAGAGTTTCAACCAAAAAGTCGAATCATGTATGTTCTTCGGAGAAGGGTGGGGGCCTGAACCCCTGTGATTAGGTCATGCTGAACAGATCGATGTTTGATTATAATTATCTAAAATGATATTGGGAGTGGGGTAGGGGTAGAAGCGGGTAGTTTTTTTTTTATCATGATGTGAACTATGCACAAAATATGTGTGCGATGCATGCACAAGTGCTGGTTGTTGATATTTGTTTAATCTTATATTTAAGTTATAACATAAAGTTTTGACATTCCTTTATCAATTAATTTGTTACCCCCCCCCCCCTACTCTTTATATTTTTAATCGAATTTGGATCTGATCATATGTAAGGGGCTTGATAAACTATTTTGTTTCTTTTTAAAAAACGAATGTTAGCCAATGTTATATAGTTGGCCTTATAACTGGAATGTGGAACATTGTCAATATATTGTGCTTTCATGGTTCTTTCTGATTTCCATGATAAATTACCTACCCAACACTATGAGGTTTTTAATTATATTTGTGGATGTGCTAATCTTTCCACAACCGAATTGACCAGTTAAATGAAATTACATGCATGATCCGCTTTGGCTAGACTTGATTACTATGATCGGTATTCTCTTCCCTTTTCGTGTAGCTAATGGTATTCGGAAGACCTCGTCTCGGGTTTTCTCATTCTAAAAATAGTTGGCTGCGACAGAAATATTCGAACATCACAACTTCCGTTCGTTATAGTCAGAAATGAGAAGTAGCGAGGTTAAAACGATGAAATTGAGCGATGTAAAGTAGTTATTGCGCACCAAATAGCGATGCATTTAATCCACGAATCATCAGTAGATTTAGAATGACCGTTCTTTTCAGTTGGTATGTGCATTATTGGTGGGTTTTTTCGATAGGATTTCTCAGCGAGGTGTAGATTTTTTCAACATGTCGCTGGCTGAGTTGCACACCTTGTTCATATATTATGACCGGTGATATGACATTTTTAAAAACGGTTTCTATGCGAGATTTGTGTATTCCATTGAAATAGATAAACTCTGAAGTTACATATTTTATCAAAAATACGTCCGAAATACCCAAGGAATTGAACATTTAAAAATAAAAGAAGGGGGGTACCGGAAGTCCTGTCCACAAGCACCTGTGATTGAAATTAGGTAACGCTGCTTTTAAATGCAAGAACACAATAACCAATAGTGTGTTTAAACCAACCACTTTGATATGCACAATATTTCCCATATTTTGCCGAAATTTCAATAAATTAAGAATTCTTTGCTTTATCTCACGTATGTATCAACAAACATGTGTGCTCAAAATCGGAAATGAAGTGCCGGTGAACATATGAGTCTTCTCGCTATCGCAAGCCGGCTCAAAAAACCATGACATATTTTGATAAACATTCAATATTTCGGGAATTGGTATTTGCCTACAACTATGCGGGCCGGAGCCTGTATTATAACCTGCAACCAATATCATCTCTATATCTAGTTTCAATAGGAAAGCTTAATTATCGGGAACGGAAATCATGCCACACCGGCGCAATAAACACATGTGTGTATTGCAATAGAAGTGATTGTTAAATAGAAATCAAGGACAACTACGTGATATGAAAATAGTTTATCTAACCATTGAGACAATCACAAACATAGGCTATTCTCTCGTTGAGTTAACATTTCAGAATGGGTATTGATTTTTATTTGAGGTTAATTGTTTCCAACCTTTCAGTTATAATCTAATATTATGAAGTTTGAAGTTGTCAAATATTGTTTGGCCACACACTTGGACTTACGGATTTTACGTAATGACGTCATTCTCGACGTTACGTGTTAAAAAAAATTCATACCGTAACATAATTGTTAAACTTGTTTTGTAATTATTTATTGGCTGTTAAACATTTAAATTGGCCTAAAATGATGAGATGCACAGTCATCGTATAATTCTTTTATAAAAGATAATTAAATTGAAATAATCTTTTATCAAGAAATTTGGTGATGGTACGGAAAATGAAATTTCCCCCGTTTAAGAACTTAAAAACTTAGATTTGCGCTCAAATTTGAACAGAGATCAAGGCTGTTTATATCATACAGGAAATCCCATAAGATAATTGTTCCTCTGAAAGATTATGATGATAATTGTACATTGCTTTTAAGAGGTTGCTAGTTAAAATATGCATTGTGACGGTAAGACATCAATGCTACAGTACAGAATAACAGACTGATTAACAAACTGAGATATTCTATCAGGGAATTTTCTATGAAAGAAATTGTCAAATAATGCAACATCACACATTAATTCTCAACTGATCAAAATAACAGAATTTAACTCATCTTTTAGTTCATATCTCAGCTTCTATACATTAATCAAATAAGTCCGATCACCAAGCACACTCAATCGCATTCATATACATTGTATACTCCAACAGTTGCACGAATTCTTGCTTGGGTGCATGTCCAATTTCTACATTTCATTTTGAAACATGTTTCTATAGGCTCATGATCTCTACTGAATCATAGTCTACACCCAAAATTGTACCTGGGTAAAGTTTTCTATCAGACTCTACAACGCACCACTTCCCTCATTTTCCCAAGTCAAGGGTTTCTGATATGATCCACTCCACATAAACATATATGGAGCGGAGCGTATCAGAAACAATTGACTTGCGAAGATGCACTTCCCTATAAGTTCTGCACCTCCATCTATAACCTTCATTATCTTGCTATCTTGAGAATCTGATGCTTACTCCTCCTCGGCATGTGATATCACCTCTGGTATATCCTGTCCAGAGTCCATGTTTGCCCAACTCTTTATCTTGTATTCCTTACAGGAGTTTTAGATTGATCACTGTTCGTTATCTTCACCTTTTCATTCTGCTGTCACATTTCCATTACAACTTATGCCAATTTCTGTAGATTCCTCTGATTCATTGCGTTCTTGAATAATTTCATGAAAAACGTGTTCAGAGGGATTGAAACAAGCACATTTGGCTGGACAAAACAGGACAGATACATGTAGCTTGTATGTTATACATTTTTTCATTAGCTGCCGGTTTTACCATTGCTATGCAGATTGGCTGTTTTCTACGGTAATGTTGACTTATCTTTATATATATATATATATATAACAAGTAGTAAGAACCCTTACCCTGTGAGATCATACATTCTTAGACTTACATAATATTCTGACATGGGCCACTGCACCAGATTTAAGCTTTTGAAACCATAGGTCTAATTCATGTATTTCTTTTTCTGTTTCAGCAAATTCATGTGATTTTATGGGGTTTTTTAAAAACCCTATATATTTGCCATTTTGAAAATAATTTCCAATTATAATATCAATTTTATTAACTTAATTGAAAGAATTTCCATACCGTCACAACATAGATCCGTACCGCTATTGTTACTGATGTGACGATATGGAGTGTTGCGGTATGGATATTTTCTTACATTATCCCATATATATTTTTCAAATCATGTCCTAATTTAGCAATTCTTGTTACTTTGGAAATTAATTGAATGAATGTGTCTATATCGTTGTTTGCTAGGGACTATTTAATCAAATTTAAACAAAAATCAATGAACGGTACAGATAACGTTAATTAACCACAACTGAAGAAAATGTACTTATTTGCTGCCTTCTTGCATTCACTGGTAACCATCATTCAGAAAGTATTACATGTGTTTTAATATGACATAAAATGTTGCAGTGTCGGGAAATATGTCAATGAAGTTCATGGGTGTATCATAAGTGCAGAAAATAGAAGCGTTACGGTTTTGATGGACAAAATATTTTCTTTCAAAAATAATTCCATGAGTGGTTTTCCCCACAATGTATTCCATGCATTCAATTAGTTTTCTTTAGAAAATAAGTAAAAAGTTTAAATTACATTATTTTCCAAACCTTTCTAAGAAATATATTCAAAATTCCAACACTAACTTAATATAGGAGATTACCGTCACGTCATTGTAATGAGGTAATTGGGCAATTAACATTGATTAATTTTGAGTTGTGTTGTTAGACCAAACGGATTTATATTTTTTTTCTAGTAAGCTTTTGAAGTGTAGACACAGAATCAATTCAAACTTTTAAGACACATCGTAATAATTTGAAAAAAATCACATCGAACAATATTTTGCCAGTTTGTGAATGAAATGAAAGAATCGCCCACATACCAAACAATATCATGTTCAAAATTACTTCAACAATGTTTCTCATTGAAATGGAACAATGAGTAAATTTCTAGGTTTGGTTTTAGAAATTCATTTAATATCAGATAAGGTTTTAAAATTCTGTAAGCGAATCTAGTTACTTTGAGACAGTGTTTAAACATTACCATTGTAATTGTTCATCCTTTAAATAGGATCTGTACAATATTGCTATATTTTTGTTCTGCATTCCTCCTGTTGACACATATGGTCATAATGTTTGAACAATTTCTGAGATTGATCACTATTCATAATATTCGCCTTTCATATAATGCATGAGTAAAGGCAATCACAGAAAGACCGGGAGGATTGCAATATACATATAAGTTATCAAATGATGTTTATGACAAATGAGATGAATTTGGCTTCCTTGTCGTCAGCTTTCTGAATTTCATTATTATCATCATGTGTCGATGCAAACAAGAGTGATCAATTTCATAAATCCTATCAAGAATGCAAAATTAAGAGAAGTACATATGGGAACTTTTAGATTATTAAAAAAAACTCAACAGTCTGAGAGAAATTCGAAATACGTTCAACATTTCATAGAGGGGGGGGGGGTCTTATCGTAAGACGTTTTTTTTAAGAAACCACGAAATCGGTTCTTGTGAAATGAAATTATCTTTTGCTGATGTCGCTACTGCACAATACTGGAATTGAGTAGTTTAAAGAAACGCTAATATGCAGTACCACCCCATGTGACGTCATACGATTTTGCAAAATCAATGATTTATTTAGATTTATACATCATGAGAACATAAATTTTGTTAGAGTCTTTTCCAATGATTATTGTTAAAATTTGAATTATTTCAAAACTTTAATTTATATATGGAAAGTCAATGATACATGTATGTCTCAACATATTAAATCTAAGGGCATTAGGAGGAGTAAGCATCCCCTGTTGACCGGTCACACCCGCCGTGAGCCCTATATCCTGATCAGGTAAACGGAGTTATCCGCAGTCAAAATCAGTGTGCCAAGAACGGCTTAACAATCGGTATGATAACAACTGATATTTAATGATGTTCAATTGTATCAAGATTATTTAGTGTTGTGCATTCGTAAAAGCAAAACTGATCAATTTAGACAGGGGAACGAGGTGCTTATATCCAGAGGATTAACATCCGCTTGTCTAGTTAACATGTATTTAAGATATTCGTCTCTTATGGGTGATGTCGCAGACAATAATTCATTCTTATTCAGACCAAGCTTAGGTCTAAAGATAAGTGTAAACTTATTTACAAAACTCAGGTGGGGTCATTGTGGCTGCAAACTCTAGTGTGGATGAGAGGTGCCTAAAGAGGTATGGTAGATGGAAAACAGATGTAGCAAAGGATGGATATATATTAGATTCTTTGGAAAAGCGTTTGTTGGTCTCTAAAACACTGGGTTTGTAACAGTAATATTCGGCACAGCCCTTTCTTTGGTTTGTTTAATGCACGTACGGCTGGCTGTCGGGCAATATATAGTGTGTTGTATTCATTTTATAGGGAGCAAGGTTTATACTTATAATTTCCCGCGTTTCGATAGTATAGCGGGAAAATGTTGTATTCACTATGTCTATTTAAAATAGTATAGCCTGTATAGTGGCATGATCCATTAAATGGTATTCAGGTTCTGACCAATAGAAATGCTTAGTAAGGGGTTTTTAAGAGCTGGTTTTGTTAAAATATTCAGCTCTAGTCGCCGTTCTGCAAGGGTTTGTTTAAACAAACTTTCATAACTTAAAACTGACATGAATTAATAAATACGTACACCTTCCTCATCTTATCCGCCATATTTCTCTCAGGTAGCCTAATTTACTCTACCCGGATATACCCCAAATGTGATTGTCACACCTGAGTGATTTTTCTAGGTGGACTCGACCAGTGCACATCTCCGATAGTAATATATAGGGAATGCGAAACAAATAAAAACACATTTTAAAACATTATGCTTTGCTCAAAATTACAAAATATTTATTGTATACCAATGCAACATTCCCAATTTTAGATAATTTAGAAAAAAACTGCCAAAAAAATCTTTTCTTGCATACTTGCAAGTGCACGCAAGTATTTGCAGTTTCTTATGAAATAAATGCGGAGAAATCATTTGCCAATTACATACTGATAGAATGGAATAAGCAAAGAGCATAAAATATATTATTTATATCAATTCTTGCAAAATACAGGTCCATGCCATATGCATAATATGTAATGCACATGGAATATTCGCCAAAAAAAAACGTATCAAATACGGACGTCTATTCAACAGGTATCGGAGATGTGCACTTACCGAAAATATTAGATTCTCTTTATTCTGATAAATCCACGAAACAAAATAATAGACTCCATTTGTATCTCGTTAGAACTTTACAACACGTTGTCATTCCATTATACAGACTGCGACACACTTCACCCGTGCCAAACAGGGTGTCTTCAATCATGGGAGATGTCAAGAGTCGACAAAATTTCCTGTATTGAATGCTTGTCTTGTCGAGGTTTTGCAGTTTATAGAAATCGGGAATCTAATCATATACACTGAGCATCTGGTTGGATATATTGCGTGCTCAATTCCAAATTTATCGATGATCATATACAAACCTGGATATACAATTGCAAATAAGGGAATAATGATCGAAAACATACATCAGTTTGAAAATGGGGTATTACATTTGCAATCCATAATGAACAGTTGATTACACAAAGACACATATAAAAGGAAATATATAAACGAAAATATAGTTTTATTGTCTCTTTTGGAACCACATAATTATTTACGGTCTCTGTATGTCCATATTCATTGATTGAACGAAAGAAAGAGAGAGAGAGAGAGAGACTGTCCTACTTTGATATACAATATATCATTTCACAGAAGGAAAGACAATTGATCACTGATATAATGGTAAACTTACAAGCATTAAAAATTTCCAGCTATTTAAAAATTTGTGATTGACAATATATTGAAAACTTACAGGAGTTGATGCTTATAATTGAATTCATTACAAATTTTTAAAAAGAAATTAGTTTAAACTGTGCATGTAGAAAATACTGACTTTGTATGTTAAAATGACGGAAAAAAGTAAATTGTCAAAAATGTTGGGAGAGCAGACCAGTCCAGCCTCCCTGCCCACCCCAAAACCCTGTATACGTGCCTGAAACAACATATCAATTCGTGTTTAAGGAAAGGTGCATATTTGCATTTCATTAAATTCCAAAGAACCTCGAATTTATGTGTTCCCCTATTAATTATTTTGTATGCCAGATTCGTTCCCAAATTTATTGATATCTAAATCGGCATATGAATCCGGATATAAATTATATAATGTTTTTTCGTGATCATATAGATATCGATACTAGAAAATGTTTATACTATTGCCTTTTTGCATATCCTACTAATGCATTGCAGTAGATTGACACTGTATCATATCAAATAAAACATCAACACGAATTTTACTGATTTATGAATACTAACATCTTATCCAATACATTTGAATTTGAAATTTTGACGTACAGTGGTATGTCTATTTTCAGAATATATCCATTGCGCCAGATCTAGGAAATGAAAATATTTATGAATAAATTACACTCAAGCCTGAAAGTAATCATTATGGCATGTTACAGAAACGTTAAAACACACATATATGCTATAGTCCTGCAATGCATGCATGCGATTTTTCTGAATACATGTATTTATGTATTGGCGAATGAAGTTCCTACGCTTAAAACAATCTTGGCCTTTATGCATTTTGTTTTGTGAATTTGGTTTACCATTCCTTATACTGTGTAAATGAAGGAAAATTTGGTAAAGGGTGCAATTCTACACCATACAATTAGTATGCATGCATGTGTTGAAAAGCAAAATGTACATGTAATAACCAGACATGTATCGTCGTTTTTCATGAGGGGGGGGGGGGGGGGGGGTACACAGGAACAAAATAAAATTGGAAAATTGGATTCTTCAAAATGTCTTGCCATTCAAAATAATAATTAAAAAAGATGAACGAAAACCCATACAAAGCAAGATGTTTTATCCGATTTTCAAAGTCCTAATGTGGGGGTGAAGGGTTAAAAGAGTCTTTTACTTTGACTGCCTCAATAATTTCCCCTACCCTTCATTCTCTTCAATCGTAGGGGGTGGGATGGGGTGGTTAGAGTCCTCTACTATGATCGCCTCATAATATCTTCATTTTCTTAATTAGTGGTGGTGCGCATGGGCGGATCCAGGAATTGCGGTTACGGGGGGGGGGGGGGCGCCACTGTATTAGGCAGGGGGTCTGGGGCCGCCTTGAGGCCCCCAGTGGGTCCAGCTCCTTGATTTTACAGATTTTATAGGGCCTAAAATATGTCTCCTATTAAGTCATTTGTACTATATTTTATCATTTTTAATAAGGTGAAATTAATAAAATGACGCACATCTTAAGGGTTTTTAGAAAGAAATTAAGTTCTCATAGTCAAGTAATTCAAGAAATCAAAAGATTTTGTCATTTATTTCTCTGGGAGTGGAAGAAATTATTGCTTCTTCTAGTACATTTTTCTAAACAAGATACCACGATTTACATAAAAAATTTGGGGGGCGCCGGTTGCGCCCCCCTTAAATCCGCCACTGGTGTGTGTCTTATCATATCAGAACTTTCAAGCTAGGGTCAAGTTGGGGGGGGGGGGGGTTGTCACCCAATATATCTTTTATTTGCATTACAATATAACAAAAAATAAAAATGGATATTGTTATCAAAAGTGGGAGACAGACACTCTTGTCCCCTCCCTTTGATTCTATTTGCTTGATAACGACGCATAATATGATAAACTCACAGATTACATATTGCATTAGTACAATTTGCGTCGACTTCAACGCAGAATGTAATAACGCAAAATGGCATATATGCATCAGACAGATCTATTGATCGCCAAATTAGCGTAATATGAAGTAATTGAAAATAACATTATTTAATGATATGTTTGATTTTTAATCATTGCGTGCTTTAAATGAATCAAATAAATCTGTATTATCAATTAATGAGAGCAATATTGAGTTACTGTTTTCTTATATTAAATTAACGATATCATTTGTCTTAATAAGAGCGCGATTAATACAAGATCATCGTTTGAATCTCTCTCTCTCTCTCTCTCTCTCTCTCTCTCTCTCTCTCTCTCATATCCCATACACTGGTACACTGTTGTATAAGCAAATTACATGTATATATGCATAAACAATTTATGTACCTAAATGATTTCCTGATTTATAGATCTGCAATATTCTGACCAGTAAATCATACGGTATAAGGATTCATGCACAATACAGGGTAAATATTATACTCTGATACTTCCCCTGGTTGAAGATAGCTGATCGGCACGTACGGGCTAAGTGTGTCGCAGTCGGTACAATTGACAATGTTGTTTACTGTTGGAATACAAATGGAGTGTATCGTTTTGTTTCATGGATTATGCTAATAAAGGGAGTTTACTACTTTGAGTATTTTTGACAAGTGTATACGTACATCTTCGGTCCTTTACAGATATTACGAGTAGACCCAGGTAAATAGTCGTCCGCATCCGATGCTTTTTCATGGCGAGCATACATGACCATGTCTTCTTTATACGTACAGTAGCATTTATGTATTTGCATTTTGCTTGAAGTAAGTGTGAATGGTATATATTTTATACCCTTTGCTTATTCCATTTCATCAATAGATAATAGATGAAATATTTATCCGCGTTTTTGTATAGTTTTGACATATTTATTACAAATGTACACACATTCACGTAAAGAAAAGGCATTCTATATTTATTTATCCAAAGCTTTTATAATGATTTACTACTGTACGATATGTTTATTGTAATTTTGAGCACTGTGTGGTGTTTAAAATCGTGATTTCATTCTTCTTGGTGTCCTATAAATTAGTATCGGAGATGTACGTGTTAACTGTCGAAGCTACCCGCACAGGTAAATCGAAGACACTGATGTGAAGTGAAACGTAGCAAAACTCGTCCCCTTATATACTATGCGAACCCTGATACAAAAAACAATAGAATATCCAACTAATATGGCGGATTAGCAGAGAAATATGGCGGACATATAGAATTATACTATATTTATTAATTCATGCCAGCTTTAATGTATATTGTTAATATTATTGGTATTTTGTGAGGTCAGTTAATTAACAAACTCCCTACATTTAGCGGCACTTGGCAACGGACGCAGGTTTTCTATAGTTTTTCATCGGTATATATCATCATTTTATCTCTAGTTTTTTTTCCTGGACGGCCATGAATTTCGTTTTTGCATGTATGTTGTCAAATTGAAATATTTCATACACAGTTTTCTTAACTTGTCATATGTAAAAGCAAAGCAATCGTTTATGTATGTGATCTTTAATCATACAAAATAAATGGCGGCGTCCTGCACGTACGGCTGATTGTCAGGCAATATTATAGTGTGTTGTATTCATTTCATAGGGAGCAAGGTTGATGTATGCAGATACTCATGATGTTACGCTTTAGATCCGAAAGGAACAGACCAGTTTGTCCATGAAATATATCTTTTCTTTCCATTGATTTCTTTTTATATATACCGGTACTTCATTTATTGTCATTGTTATATCAATTTACCGTACATTGTAAGACACATATCAATACAACAGGACCTACTTAACCGCCTTGTTGAATACCACTCAGGCCGGGTATGGATTGATTGCTGAGTATTAAGTTCTATATGATAGTGAGAATAACTTACAGATAACAGGTGTCATTGGGGATGTTGGTCGGTACTCTGGTCAGTCCTCTGTTGGCACAGTTTACATAAGTCCCAGTACAGGAAATCGAAGGTTCACATTTACACTTGTCAGGACAGGCCTCCGCCCCCCAGCTGTACAGCAGGGAGAGAATTACTAATATCCACACACCCAGCCGCACCATGTTGGTCTGGAGAGTATTGTTACTCACATAAACGTTCAATTTTTCTTCCTGATTGTAAGAACTGAATTGTCTCTGCCTCAAACACTATGACCTTGCATACATTACAAACAGCCAATTGTCCAATAGCACGGTCTCTCGCTACCCTCTGCATCAGAATATAATCTACAGACACAGTTTTATCAAATTTTGTGAATAAAAATGTCAACATTGACTTCAATGGTTAATTAAATACGTGAAGCATACTAAGTGTCCTTTAATTAATTTTATTTTGTTGCTTGGTAGAAGTGGACAATTCACTATTGAATTAATTTTGTCTTTTATCACCGTCTCATGCTACCTTTTGCATCATATAAACAACAATACAAGATCTTGTATGACACCCCATATCCATGATTCGAATTGAGTATGTCCTTTACATACATCAACATTATATTTGTGTAGTGGAACTTTGTCCTGTAATTGTCATTTGAATCATATATGTTCAGTGTTAAGCCCTCTGGGCCCTAATTTGGAATAAATCAATCATAACTATATATTACTTCAGTTTATGATTAATTGATGGTATATTGTTTAACGTCGTTCTTGAGAATTGTTCACTCAGATGGGTTGCAAAATTTAGGCCTATGCTCGGCGCTTAATGTTTCTGAGCTGGAAGGGACCTTTCTCGTGCCACATTCGCTGTTACACGGGTCCTTGGGTTTTACGGTCTTATCAAATAAAGGGTACATAGGACCTATTCTAGGCCGGATCCTCACGGGAATTCAGTTTATGACGTAAATTCTTTTAATCGTGGAAATTTATCTGACTATACCAATAACAATCAACCAGACATTCGAATTTTGTCGTATAATCATTTGTTAAATAGTGAAAATTCGGGATACGGTTAGAAAGACAGAGTAGATGCAAATATTATTAATGATAAAGGTAGTTTGGATACATGTATCTTATTTATCAATGATAGATGTTGTATGAAGATGTGTATAAAAAGATGAAACTAACGAACAGCGACCAATCTCATAACTTCTATAACGAATACAAAATTCATCAGAGTTGGGCAAATAGGGACACTTTAACATACCAGAGGTGTATCATTATTAGTAATCAAGGCGTTTTTAAAAAAAAAAAAAAATGAGACATTGCTGTTTACGAAAAAATAGATAAAAATGAAAAGTAATCTAATGAACGGATTTCAAAGATTCAACGTTTTCAGCGATAATTGAAACATAAACAAAAATAAAGAAGTAGACAGCCATTAAAAGGACTAATTTTGTAAAATAAAACATATACCAATAGAACGATCACAATAGTGATAGGAAGAGGGAATTTTCACCCCCTGACATTTCGCGACACTCCCACTCATATCTAGTCAGAAATAACTTTAATGTTATGTATTTTAGTTTTTGTTTTGACCTGTGGAACATTCA
Organism: Ostrea edulis; assembly: GCF_947568905.1. NCBI lineage: Eukaryota > Metazoa > Mollusca > Bivalvia > Ostreida > Ostreidae > Ostrea > Ostrea edulis. The sequence goes on along the minus strand of NC_079172.1, from coordinate 37,196,348 downwards.
CTGTTGTGTACGTACGACAATACGTTGGATTTCATTACTACCAGGTGCTCGCGGGCCGCGGCAGTCTAGTGGTTAGGGGTTTGTTTTGACATAGGCCCGCGGTCCAGGTTCCATTCGCACTCCAGGAAGTTTAGAACCTTAGAAGTTTGACGTGTGTAGTGACTGTTCCTTAGTTAAGAGCCGGGTACTAAGAAGAAATGCTACACGGGAGACATAAGCTGAAGATTTATAGCTGTCTGAGGAAAATATTGGGACAGACCAGAGAGCTACAGATCCACCCCTTATAAAAACCTCCGATTTACGGCGCAGAAAATATTTTGGGGGCAATCTCTCCCTTTCTCAGAACAAATGAAATCGTTTTGCATCAGTACAGATAAATGTACAAAACAGTTAGTAATGTAAAACTTATACGGTACCAATTTTGATGCACCAGATGCGCATTTCGACAAATAATGTCTCTTTAGTGATGCTGAAGCCTAAAGTTTGGAAATCCGAAATAACAATAAACTTGTAAGAACTAAAAAAAAAAAACAAACAGAATGCCAAAGACTGAAGTCAAATTCGTCTAAGAATCAGAGCTATGCATGAGGGAGATTATCCTTAATTTTGAAGTGAATTTCTAAATTTTATCACAGGAATTAAATATACATCCGTATTTTCAAGCTAGTACCGAAGTACTTAGCTACTGGGCTGTAGAGATACTCGGGGACTAACAGTCCACCAGCAGAGACCGCGACCCAGGGGTCGTAATGTAAAATTTATACGGTACCAATTTTGATGCACCAGATGCGCATTTCGACAAATAATGTATCTTCAGTGATGCTCAAGCCGCAATTAAATCGACGCTAAATTTAAAAACGTGTTTCCGTTTATTGTTTTCGCTTTGCTGTGCGATATGTTAACTAGGGATCGAATTAGAACATACTATTTGTCCATAGGCGGATCTGCTAATAGTAAATTTAGTGGTTTGTATAATGCTTCTTTTTTTTTTTTTTTTTTTTTTTTTTGCCTTGCATCTATTTTATGGATCTGATACTTCAAAATTGAGGGGGGGGGGGGGGTGCGTGCGTGTGTGTAAACTAGAACAATAACCTCACCTTTTCAAACTTTATTCAAATGGACGAATTGTAGAATGTTAAAATGACTCTTCACTTTGAAGATTTGACACGGACGGACATGTAAGATCTAATCTTGCATTAATCAAAATGCTACAAGAGTTCGCTTGGCTAAATCCTTAAAATAAAACCACGGATGTTCGTACTTATAGCTGCTTATCAAAATACACGGAAGTTTGCTCTCCCCAACATAAGCTGCATTTCGTTGTATTTCGGATATGTGTTTCACCAGTGATTATGAAGTTGTGAGATACTATTTGCTACGCATTAAGTGGTAATGGTGTTTTAAAGGCTACTATAAAGCTGAAATGAGGAAAACAAACTTTATGTTTAAAAATACGTTCCTAAATGCAGCATGGAACAAATTTTTGGTTTGTTAAAGAAATTTGAAAATTATGGAGGATTTTTTTATTTATAGCCTATGGAAATCACTTTTGAGAGCTAAAAATAAATTTCATCAAACCTTAAGAATGTCACTGGAAACGAGAATCATAACAGAAATGGTTGATATGTATTTTAGAGATTTTATGTACACAAAAACAGGTGTTATCCAAGAAATTGTTTATTACCAATAACCATTTTTAAACTCATAGACATAATATTCGTCATTGTTTTAGCAGTTAGCGGTTACAAAAAAGAGAATTTAGTTTTATTGATTGAAGCGCGTTTATACATGGACATCTCTGCATAATTTAACTCTTATCCTTTTTTTGTTTATTAAAAAAACAACATATTACAATCCACGTCAAAATTGTTTTTGAAGGAATTCATTTCGAGAATAAACATATATGTAATCTTCAATCCATCTCAAGTTTAGATCTATCTTAAAATGCCAAAGTTGAAATACCCAAAGCGACCTCTACAATATAGAATTCCTTTGGTATTGTTTTTTTTTTTATTCAACGGATACTTATATTCAGATGCATAGTTCTGATATCCACAGATGTTATTTGAACAAAAGACTTGATTTCATTTAAAAGCATTTAGCCTATATATAGCACACAATAACATGTAGGAAAACAGAAGAAGACATTGTTGAGGGCGATCCTTCCAATCTAACCATAGGTCAAGAAAGATTTCTAGAAGATATCACAGTAAATCAGAAACGATTTGTCTTTTGATAAGTATATCAGAAGGGGGGGGGGGGGGTAGCGTGAAACTTCGTTTACATTAAAAGTATATCAAAAAAAGAATGTTTCATAAAGGATTTTGAATTCAAGTGATCGATCACATAATGCAAAACGCGTCCCAACCTATTCATAGTCGGCGTCATCACTCAAAGCAGATGATTGGATAACTTGGGGTGTCAATCATTTTAGCGCTGGTTGAATAGTTCCTCCAACTGGAAGTGTAAATCTGTAAATAATCAGTATAATCACGAGGGAGAGACAGAGAGAGAGAGAGAGATGACAGCATCCTGTGGAATTTTGTTAAAATCTTCCTGGTACGAGTTGTCACACTACAATATAGGTTGCGGTTTTCAAGTTGGCTAAGGGATTTATATCTGGATTTGGGAAAGCCAGAAATCGATCAATTGTGTATACAGTAATGATGAGTACTGATAGAAGAACACAGTAATGATGAGTACTACCGATAGAAGTACACAGTAATGATCAGTACCGATAGAAGTACACAGTAATGATGAGTACTGATAGAAGTACACAGTAATGATCAGTACTGATAGAAGTACACAGTAATGATCAGTACTGATAGAAGTACACAGTAATGATCAGTACTGATAGAAGTACACAGTAATGATCAGTACTGATAGAAGTACACAGTAATGATCAGTACTACTGATAGAAGTACACAGTAATGATCAGTACCGATAGAAGTACACAGTAATGATCAGTACTACTGATAGAAGTACACAGTAATGATGAGTACTAGCGATAGAAGTACACAGTAATGATCAGTACTACTGATAGAAGTACACAGTAATGATCAGTACTGATAGAAGTACACAGTAATAATCAGTACTGATAGAAGTATACAGTAATGATCAGTACTGATAGAAGTACACAGTAATGATCAGTACTACTGATAGAAGTATACAGTAATGATGAGTACTGATAGAAGTACACAGTAATGATCAGTACTACTGATAGAAGTACACAGTAATAATCAGTACTGATAGAAGTACATAGTAATGATCAGTATTACTGATAGAAGTACACAGTAATGATCAGTACTGATAGAAGTACACAGTAATGATCAGTATTACTGATAGAAGTACACAGTAATGATAAGTACTGATAGAAGTACACAGTAATGATCAGTACTGATAGAAGTACACAGTAATGATCAGTACTACTGATAGAAGTACACAGTAATGATCAGTACCGATAGAAGTACACAGTAATGATCAGTACTACTGATAAAAGTACACAGTAATGATGAGTACTAGCGATAGAAGTACACAGTAATGATCAGTACTACTGATAGAAGTACACAGTAATGATCAGTACCGATAGAAGTACACAGTAATAATCAGTACTGATAGAAGTACACAGTAATGATCAGTACTGATAGAAGTACACAGTAATGATCAGTATTATTGATAGAAGTACACAGTAATGATCAGTACTGATAGAAGTACACAGTAATGACCAGTACTGATAGAAGTACACAGTAATGATCAGTACCGATAGAAGTATACAGTAATGATCAGTACTACTGATAGAAGTACACAGTAATTATGAGTACTGATAGAAGTACACAGTAATGATAAGTATTATTGATAGAAGTACATAGTAATGATCAGTACTGATAGAAGTACACAGTAATGATCAGTACCGATAGAAGTACACAGTAATGATCAGTACTGATAGAAGTACACAGTAATGATGAGTACCGATAGAAGTACACAGTAATGATCAGTACTGATAGAAGTACACAGTAATGATGAGTACTACCAATAGAAGTACACAGTAATTATGAGTACTGATAGAAGTACATAGTAATGATCAGTATTATTGATAGAAGTATACAGTAATGATCAGTACTGATAGAAGTATACAGTAATGATGAGTACTACCAATAGAAGTACACAGTAATTATGAGTACTGATAGAAGTACATAGTAATGATCAGTATTATTGATAGAAGTACATAGTAATGATCAGTACTGATAGAAGTACACAGTAATGATCAGTACTACCGATAGAAGTACACAGTAATGATCAGTACCGATAGAAGTACACAGTAATGATCAGTACTGATAGAAGTATACAGTAATGATCAGTACTGATAAAAGTACACAGTAATGTTCAGTACTATCGATAGAAGTACACAGTAATGATCAGTACCGATAGAAGTACACAGTAATGATCAGTACTGATAGAAGTATACAGTAATGATCAGTACTGATAGAAGTACACAGTAATGATCAGTATTACTGATAGAAGTACACAGTAATGATCAGTACTACTGATAGAAGTACACAGTAATGATAAGTATTACTGATAGAAGTACACAGTAATGATCAGTACTACTGATAAAAGTACACAGTAATGATCAGTACTACTGATAGAAGTACACAGTAATGATCAGTACTGATAGAAGTACACAGTAATGATAAGTATTATTGATAGAAGTACACAGTAATGATCAGTACCGATAGAAGTACACAGTAATGATCAGTACCGATAGAAGTACACAGTAATAATCAGTACTGATAGAAGTACACAGTAATGATCAGTACTGATAGAAGTACACAGTAATGATCAGTACCGATAGAAGTACACAGTAATGATCAGTACTGATAGAAGTACACAGTAATGATAAGTATTACTGATAGAAGTACACAGTAATGATCAGTACTACTGATAGAAGTACACAGTAATGATCAGTACCGATAGAAGTACACAGTAATGATCAGTACTGATAGAAGTACACAGTAATGATCAGTACTGATAGAAGTACACAGTAATGATAAGTATTACTGATAGAAGTACACAGTAATGATCAGTACCGATAGAAGTACACAGTAATAATCAGTACTGATAGAAGTACACAGTAATGATCAGTACTGATAGAAGTACACAGTAATGATCAGTACTGATAGAAGTACACAGTAATAATCAGTACTGATAGAAGTACACAGTAATGATAAGTATTACTGATAGAAGTACACAGTAATGATCAGTACCGATAGAAGTACACAGTAATAATCAGTACTGATAGAAGTACACAGTAATGATCAGTACTGATAGAAGTACACAGTAATGATCAGTACCGATAGAAGTACACAGTAATGATAAGTATTACTGATAGAAGTACACAGTAATGATCAGTACTACTGATAGAAGTACACAGTAATGATAAGTATTACTGATAGAAGTACACAGTAATGATCAGTACTACTGATAGAAGTACACAGTAATGATAAGTATTACCGATAGAAGTACTCAGTAATGATCAGTACTACCGATAGAAGTACACAGTAATGATAAGTATTATCGATAAAAATACACAGTAATGATCAGTACTACTTATAGAAGTACACAGTAATGATCAGTACTACTGATAGAAGTACACAGTAATGATCAGTACTGCTGATAGAAGTACACAGTAATGATCAGTACTGATAGAAGTACACAGTAATGATCAGTACTGATAGAAGTACACAGTAATGATGAGTACTGATAGAAGTACACAGTAATGATCAGTACTACTGATAGAAGTACACAGTAATAATCAGTACTGATAGAAGTACATAGTAATGATCAGTATTATTGATAGAAGTATACAGTAATGATCAGTACTGATAGAAGTACACAGTAATAATCAGTACCGATAGAAGTACACAGTAATGATCAGTACTGATAGAAGTACACAGTAATGATCAGTACTGATAGAAGTACACAGTAATGATCAGTACTACTGATAGAAGTACACAGTAATGATCAGTACTGATAGAAGTACACAGTAATGATCAGTACTGCTGATAGAAGTACACAGTAATGATGAGTACTGATAGAAGTACACAGTAATGATCAGTACTACTGATAGAAGTACACAGTAATAATCAGTACTGATAGAAGTACATAGTAATGATCAGTATTATTGATAGAAGTACACAGTAATGATGAGTACTGATAGAAGTATACAGTAATGATCAGTACTGATAGAAGTACACAGTAATGATCAGTACTGATAGAAGTACACAGTAATGATCAGTACTGGTAGAAGTACACAGTAATGATCAGTACTGCTGATAGAAGTACACAGTAATGATCAGTACCGATAGAAGTACACAGTAATGATGAGTACTGATAAAAGTACACAGTAATGATCAGTATTATTGATAGAAGTACACAATAATAATCAGTACCGATAGAAGTACACAGTAATAATCAGTACTGATAGAAGTACACAGTAATGATCAGTACCGATAGAAGTACACAGTAATGATCAGTACTGATAAAAGTACACAGTAATGATCAGTATTATTGATAGAAGTACACAATAATAATCAGTACCGATAGAAGTACACAGTAATAATCAGTACTGATAGAAGTACACAGTAATGATCAGTACTGATAGAAGTACAAAGTAATGATCAGTACTGATAGAAGTACACAGTAATGATGAGTACTGATAGAAGTACACAGTAATGATAAGTATTATTGATGGAAGTACACAGTAATGATGAGTACTACCGATAGAAGTACACAGTAATGATGAGTACTGATAGAAGTACACAGTAATGATCAGTATTGATAGAAGTACACAGTAATGATCAGTACTACTGATAGAAGTACACAGTAATGATCAGTACCGATAGAAGTACACAGTAATGATCAGTACTACTGATAGAAGTACACAGTAATGATCAGTACCGATAGAAGTACACAGTAATGATCAGTACTACTGATAGAAGTATACAGTAATGATCAGTACTGATAGAAGTACACAGTAATGATCAGTACTGATAGAAGTATACAGTAATGATGAGTACTGATAGAAGTACACAGTAATGATCAGTACTGATAGAAGTACACAGTAATGATCAGTACTACTGATAGAAGTACACAGTAATGATCTGTACTGATAGAAGTACACAGTAATGATCAGTACTGATAGAAGTAAACAGTAATGATCAGTACTACTGATAGAAGTACACAGTAATGATCAGTACTGATAGAAGTATACAGTAATGATCAGTACTACCGATAGAAGTACACAGTAATGATCAGTACTGATAGAAGTACACAGTAATGATCAGTACTGATAGAAGTACACAGTAATGATGAGTACTGATAGAAGTACACAGTAATGATCAGTACTGATAGAAGTACACAGTAATGATGAGTACTGATAGAAGTACACAGTAATGATCAGTACTACTGATAGAAGTACACAGTAATGATCAATACTACTGATAGAAGTACACAGTAATGATCAGTACTACTGATAGAAGTACACAGTAATGATCAGTACCGATAGAAGTACACAGTAATGATGAGTACTGATAGAAGTACACAGTAATGATCAGTACTACTGATAGAAGTACACAGTAATGATGAGTACTGATAGAAATACACAGTAATGATAAGTATTATTGATAGAAGTACATAGTAATGATGAGTACTACCGATAAAAGTACACAGTAATGATCAGTACTATCGATAGAAGTACACAGTAATGATCAGTACTGATAGAAGTACACAGTAATGATCAGTACCGATAGAAGTACACAGTAATGATCAGTACCGATAGAAGTACACAGTAATAATCAGTACTGATAGAAGTACACAGTAATGATCAGTACTGATAGAAGTACACAGTAATAATCAGTACTGATAGAAGTACACAGTAATGATCAGTACTGATAGAAGTACACAGTAATGATCAGTACCGATAGAAGTACACAGTAATGATCAGTACCGATAGAAGTACACAGTAATGATCAGTACTGATAGAAGTACACAGTAATGATCAGTACCGATAGAAGTACACAGTAATGATCAGTACCGATAGAAGTACACAGTAATAATCAGTACCGATAGAAGTACACAGTAATGATCAGTACCGATAGAAGTACACAGTAATAATCAGTACTGATAGAAGTACACAGTAATAATCAGTACTGATAGAAGTACACAGTAATAATCAGTACCGATAGAAGTACACAGTAATGATCAGTACCGATAGAAGTACACAGTAATAATCAGTACTGATAGAAGTACACAGTAATGATAAGTACTACCGATAGAAGTACACAGTAATGATCAGTATTATTGATAGAAGTACACAGTAATGATCAGTATTATTGATAGAAGTACACAGTAATGATCAGTACCGATAGAAGTACACAGTAATGATGAGTACTGATAGAAGTACAGAGTAATGATCAGTACTACTGATAGAAGTACACAGTAATAATCAGTACTGATAGAAGTACACAGTAATGATCAGTACTACTGATAGAAGTACACAGTAATGATCAGTACCGATAGAAGTACACAGTAATGATAAGTACTACCGATAGAAGTACACAGTAATGATGAGTACTACCGATAGAAGTACACAGTAATGATCAGTACCGATAGAAGTACACAGTAATGATCAGTACTACCGATAGAAGTACACAGTAATGATCAGTACTACCGATAGAAGTACACAGTAATGATCAGTATTACTGATAGAAGTATACAGTAATGATGAGTACTGATAGAAGTACAGAGTAATGATCAGTACCGATAGAAGTACACAGTAATGATGAGTACTACTGATAGAAGTATACAGTAATGATCAGTACCGATAGAAGAACACAGTAATGATCAGTACTGATAGAAGTACAGAGTAATGATCAGTATTACTGATAGAAGTACACAGTAATGATCAGTACTGATAGAAGTACAGAGTAATGATCAGTACTACTGATAGAAGTACACAGTAATGATAAGTATTATTGATACAAGTACACAGTAATGATCAGTACTGATAGAAGTACACAGTAATGATAAGTACTACCGATAGAAGTACACAGTAATGATGAGTACTGATAGAAGTACACAGTAATGATCAGTACTACTGATAGAAGTATACAGTAATGATCAGTACCGATAGAAGTACACAGTAATGATCAGTACTACTGATAGAAGTACACAGTAATGATCAGTACCGATAGAAGTACACAGTAATGATCAGTACTGATAGAAGTACACAGTAATGATCAGTACTACTGATAGAAGTACACAGTAATGATCAGTACCGATAGAAGTACACAGTAATGATCAGTACTGATAGAAGTACACAGTAATGATCAGTATTACTGATAGAAGTACACAGTAATGATCAGTACTGATAGAAGTACACAGTAATGATCAGTACTGATAGAAGTACAATGAATTGATCAGTGTTATCGATAAAAGAACACAGTAATGATGAGTACTACTGATAGAAGTACACAGTAATAATCAGTACTGATAGAAGTACACAGTAATGATAAGTATTATTGATGGAAGTACACAGTAATGATGAGTACTACCGATAGAAGTACACAGTAATGATGAGTACTGATAGAAGTACACAGTAATGATCAGTACCGATAGAAGAACACAGTAATGATGAGTACTGATAGAAGTACACAGTAATGATCAGTACTACCAATAGAAGTACACAGTAATGATGAGTACTGATAGAAATACACAGTAATGATAAGTATTATTGATAGAAGTACATAGTAATGATGAGTACTACCGATAAAAGTACACAGTAATGATCAGTACTATCGATAGAAGTACACAGTAATGATCAGTACCGATAGAAGTACACAGTAATGATCAGTACTGATAGAAGTACACAGTAATGATGAGTACTGATAGAAGTACACAATAATGATCAGTACTGATAGAAGTACACAGTAATGATCAGTATTGATAGAAGTACACAGTAATGATGAGTACTGATAGAAGTACACAGTAATGATCAGTACCGATAGAAGTACACAGTAATGATCAGTACTGATAGAAGTACACAGTAATGATGAGTACTGATAGAAGTACACAGTAATGATCAGTACTGATAGAAGTACACAGTAATGATCAGTATTGATAGAAGTACACAGTAATGATGAGTACTGATAGAAGTACACAGTAATGATCAGTACTGATAGAAGTATACAGTAATGATGAGTACTGATAGAAGTACACAGTAATGATCAGTACTGATAGAAGTACACAGTAATGATCAGTACTGATAGAAGTACACAGTAATGATGAGTACTGATAGAAGTACACAGTAATGATCAGTACTACTGATAGAAGTACACAGTAATGATCAGTACTATCGATAGAAGTACACAGTAATGATCAGTACCGATAGAAGTACACAGTAATGATCAGTACTACTGATAGAAGTACACAGTAATGATCAGTACTACCAATAGAAGTACACAGTAATGATCAGTACTGATAGAAGTACACAGTAATGATCAGTACCGATAGAAGTACACAGTAATGATCAGTACTACCGATAGAAGTACACAGTAATGATCAGTATTACTGATAGAAGTATACAGTAATGATGAGTACTGATAGAAGTACACAGTAATGATCAGTACCGATAGAAGTACACAGTAATGATCAGTACTGATAGAAGAACACAGTAATGATCAGTACCGATAGAAGAACACAGTAATGATCAGTACTGATAGAAGTACACAGTAATGATCAGTACTACTGATAGAAGTACACAGTAATGATCAGTACCGATAGAAGAACACAGTAATGATCAGTACTGATAGAAGTACAGAGTAATGATCAGTATTACTGATAGAAGTACACAGTAATGATCAGTACTGATAGAAGTACAGAGTAATGATCAGTACTACTGATAGAAGTACACAGTACTGATAAGTATTATTGATAGAAGTACACAGTAATGATCAGTACTGATAGAAGTACACAGTAATGATAAGTACTACCGATAGAAGTACACAGTAATGATGAGTACTGATAGAAGTACACAGTAATGATCAGTACTACTGATAGAAGTATACAGTAATGATCAGTACCGATAGAAGTACACAGTAATGATCAGTACTACTGATAGAAGTACACAGTAATGATCAGTACCGATAGAAGTACACAGTAATGATCAGTACTGATAGAAGTACACAGTAATGATCAGTACTACTGATAGAAGTACACAGTAATGATCAGTACCGATAGAAGTACACAGTAATGATCAGTACTGATAGAAGTACACAGTAATGATCAGTATTACTGATAGAAGTACACAGTAATGATCAGTACTGATAGAAGTACACAGTAATGATCAGTACTGATAGAAGTACAATGAATTGATCAGTATTATCGATAAAAGAACACAGTAATGATGAGTACTACTGATAGAAGTACACAGTAATAATCAGTACTGATAGAAGTACACAGTAATGATAAGTATTATTGATGGAAGTACACAGTAATGATGAGTACTACCGATAGAAGTACACAGTAATGATGAGTACTGATAGAAGTACACAGTAATGATCAGTACCGATAGAAGAACACAGTAATGATGAGTACTGATAGAAGTACACAGTAATGATCAGTACTACCAATAGAAGTACACAGTAATGATGAGTACTGATAGAAATACACAGTAATGATAAGTATTATTGATAGAAGTACATAGTAATGATGAGTACTACCGATAAAAGTACACAGTAATGATCAGTACTATCGATAGAAGTACACAGTAATGATCAGTACCGATAGAAGTACACAGTAATGATCAGTACTGATAGAAGTACACAGTAATGATGAGTACTGATAGAAGTACACAGTAATGATCAGTACTGATAGAAGTACACAATAATGATCAGTACTGATAGAAGTACACAGTAATGATCAGTATTGATAGAAGTACACAGTAATGATGAGTACTGATAGAAGTACACAGTAATGATCAGTACCGATAGAAGTACACAGTAATGATCAGTACTGATAGAAGTACACAGTAATGATGAGTACTGATAGAAGTACACAGTAATGATCAGTACTGATAGAAGTACACAGTAATGATCAGTATTGATAGAAGTACACAGTAATGATGAGTACTGATAGAAGTACACAGTAATGATCAGTACTGATAGAAGTATACAGTAATGATGAGTACTGATAGAAGTACACAGTAATGATCAGTACTGATAGAAGTACACAGTAATGATCAGTACTGATAGAAGTACACAGTAATGATGAGTACTGATAGAAGTACACAGTAATGATCAGTACTACTGATAGAAGTACACAGTAATGATCAGTACTATCGATAGAAGTACACAGTAATGATCAGTACCGATAGAAGTACACAGTAATGATGAGTACTGATAGAAGTACACAGTAATGATCAGTATTATTGATAGAAGTACACAGTAATGATCAGTACTGATAGAAGTACACAGTAATGATGAGTACTGATAGAAGTACACAGTAATGATCAGTATTATTGATAGAAGTACACAGTAATGATCAGTACTGATAGAAGTACACAGTAATGACCAGTACTGATAGAAGTACACAGTAATGATCAGTACTGATAGAAGTACACAGTAATGATCAGTACTACTGATAGAAGTACAGAGTAATGATCAGTACTACTGATATTATTCCTCGTGTCACAATCGAATAAACAAGTAAAATATTCAAGCAGCAGTGTATATTTACACTGTATAGTGTTTTTGTCTTTGAGAACACTACGAAATAGGTATTGCGTGTATGTTTCTAGGGACCACACACACCTTTGAAATGGGTGTGAAATGAAATGAACAGATGCACGTGGTGAAACAGATTAATCGTGATAATGCTTTTGTTTCGTCATACAAATATGTTTTCATCAATCTATGATTTGATATGTAAAAATGTATTAATTTGAGACGTAAATATCTAGTATGCATATGTTTTACATATGTATATGCTACAGATTCCAAACACCTTTTAGCTTTGAAATTACATAACTTTTTCAAATCAGCAACATTAAAACGCACGATAGATGAAAAACTGGACTTTTTGACATTACAGATACATGATTCTTTATCAAAAACTATTCTGATCTTACTTACAAGTATGCTGAATTTTATAACAAAACGATGATGGAATTCCTACATGACAAATTTTACGTAGTCTATGGGGATGAGGTCCTCTCATAATCTGCTGGAATTCCCATGGGCACGAATTGTGATCCTCTATTACCTGACTGGTTGTTGTATTCTTATGAGGCAAAATGTATTCAGAACCTTTCAAATGAAAGGGAATATCTTGCTGTGGTCTTCAACTCAACATTTTGATGACGTTATACTTACTTTCATTCAATATATCTCAGTGGTCTCGAAATGAAAGGCATAACAGTCTTCCATATCTTTCTTTTATTGAACATTCACGGCAAACTAACAACTCAACACAAACGACGTGATTTGGCTTCACCACTGTCAACTCCCCATATTTATATTACATATAAAATACAACCTGTCCTTAGGTCGAATGCTGTCGGATGTGTTTCATACGAATTTTTAGGTTGTTGACTCGGACTAAGAATCACTTTGTTTACCTGATCAATATATAGGGCTTACTATTGGTGTGACCGGTCAACAGGGGATACTTGCTCCTCCTAGGCTCCTAATCCTACGTTTGGTATATTCAGGAGTTCATTTGCCCTTCTCTCAGTTTTGTATTCTTTATACGATTTATCACTTTTTCAAACATGTCATTAGGACCGCTGGATGGAACTTGCATACGCAAAATCTTTATTTATGAATAAAAATCATGATAAAACATAACATTACCAATCAAATCTATAATTATAGGAAGATATAAACAATATGATACTATTCCAATCAGTAAAGTGAAAGTGGCATGACTGCATGGTTATTGAATGGCAGAGAACGGTCATTCAGTCACATTTCCCGACTTTTCAGTGGACCGAATGGCACAGTTTCACCCTGTGTATGAATCAGTAGTAATGTAAATATATAGTGGTAGTTGTGCGGTTTTTGGAGGTTTATGATGCAAATAAGGAGAAGGCTTATAAGGCGCTGTTTAAATTGAATAAGTTGATATCTACACATGTTGCTTTTTATGCATATATACAAAATACCACGTGACCAAATCGAATTATAACCATCATAAATTCATAAAAGTAGATGATCATTCTCTCTCTCTCTCTCTCTCTCTCTCTCTCTTGCATATATATTGCATGGATAGATAACCTTCTAACACCATGTAATTGTTAATTGTACCGAATCAACACTGATTTTATTCCTGCTACACTGGTCTGAGTATCAGAAATACTAGAGGAGCCTCTCAGACTTAGGACACGATAACATGTTTATTCTCCCTAGTCACACGACCAAACAAGCCAATCATTTCTTCATGAACTCCTAAACATGATGCATAGGCAGACTAATCAATTCGTGATTACAATCAGAATTAGACACGCCTGATGCACATAAAGTTCAGTTACGATACAATATACATTTCAGAAAAAGAAATATAAATCAGGCAGAATTCTAAGACTGGTGTCTAGGAGAATGTAAAAGTTATGATTCTATACTTTCTTAAAATAAAAAGGAGAGGTATATGAAAATATCTAAAAGCAGAATTAAGTTGCACGTAAAAGATGCACGACTGAATTGAAAAACCGCAAGGCTGTAAAAACTGCGCTCTGCTTTAAAAACTGCAAGGCTGTAAACGTTGCATGGCTGCATGTAAAAAAAAAAAATAAATGCACGGATGTATTAAAAAACATTTCACGGTTGTAAAAACTACACGAAGTGGAAGCGAGCGGAATTTGATCATCCATCAACTGTATCCATTCACCAGGAAGGCAAAATTACGGACAAATTATAATTGCATTTCACTTAAAGGAAACTTATAATCTGTACGTCACCTTATGAATTGATGATGATTCAGTACTGTACAAAGAAGGGCAAGACGTGGGCTGGACGTAGTGTAGCGTTAAAGCGAAACAGAATAAAACAGATTCTTCAATCTCTTCATTCAACATCTCTGGGTCAGCGAACATCTATTGTACAAGATTATTTCAAAGAGACGTGTTTTGTAAAATAAAACGCCGTGATTTCATTGGTTACCGACAAATGATTGACGGCCCTGTCATTCAAGGCAAGGCGTGGCTATGATATAAAATTCATATCAAGATCATTTCCTCTGTCCACTTCTGGCAGAAATCTCGCACTGTTGAAGTCACCGGGTAAGTTTCGCATTAATTTTGAATATCTACTTATATATATATATATATATATATATAATTCCTAAATTGACAACATTAGTAAAACATAAGCGCTTCCATTTTGAATGTACATGATTAAATCATCTGATGATCAAAATGAAAACGCTTATGTATTACTAGCGTGGTCAAGTTTTTTTGCTGGACACAGTGATATAAAGTTGAATATATATATATATATATATATATATATATATATATATATATATATAACGACATGGAAAATATACATGTACATGTACAACATGTATATGCAATTGTCGTAACATGTACGGGAAGACCATTTGTCTCTTCTTCAGGAGAATAAGCTGTTTAAATAGAAACGAAAACTATAAATAAGTTAAGTAAAAACAAAACAAACTAGCACTAAAACTTAACTACAAAGGTCGACAAAGCCCAGAATATCAGCAACATGAAATTATCGAATTAAAAAAGTACGTTCCCAACGATAGATTGTATCTTGTTCAAGGGCGGATCCAAGGGGGGGGGGGGGGGTCCAGATACCCCACTGTCCCCCCCCCCCTTCTTTGGAGTAACTAGCTGCAATAATGTTGACCTCTCCGATTTGTTTGTGTTTGGAGAGGGCTACAACTCCTTAGGATCTCCATAATGGTGCAAATGCGGGAGCGATTCACTCCCGCAACCTTTTCGACCATTCTAAACATTTGCTGACTTTCTTTATGTAAATAAAATATTATTCTATGTTTCTTAGTCAATATATAAATTTAAAACCCGCAGCTTACGATTTGTGAGGCTCTATTCTACCGTTTTCAACAAGTTCGATATATTCCAATTTCTTGATTCATATTTGTACGCCATGTTTGATGTACTGAATTCGAAGTGTCAACTTCCGATTGTCAAGTTATTTGCATATGCCATATAAAGTAGTATTTACATCAATGGACAAGTACGGAGGTGAAAGCTATTTCGTCGGTATCAAAAAGGTTTAGATTTGATATCAAATTAAAAAACGAACAGCAGAGTGTAAATTATTTCTGCAACCATATCATTGTCCTTTCTTTGTCGTAATGGCTCTAGTCTGGATCATCCCGACGTTTGTGGGGGAGTCGGCGTATACACAAACGTCGGGATGATCCAGACTAGCACTATTACGGAGATCCTTTGAAATTGTAGCCCTATCCCGAAAACGTCAGAATAAAAAAAAAATCGGATAGGGCTACATTATTGCAGCTAGGAGTTACCTTTAAATCAGCTTGCTTTTTTTCTAATTAAAATCAGATTCTGGGCATAGCGATAACAATGACTAGAACTTGGGGGGGGGGGGGGGACAAATAAAAAATACAAAACATTTTCATGTATAAAACTGTCTTAAGATCCCCCTAAAATGTTATGTACACACTGGGGTGGGGAGATTGTGAAAAGTAACTAAAAGATAAAGTGTTAGACATCCCCTTCCCTTCACAAATTCCTGGATCCGCCTATGCTTGTTTAACGTCTCTCTCTCTCGATCGATCGATCGATCGAGAATTTTACTAGCACTCATATGGAGACGTCACCAAGACCGGTGAAGGGCTGCTTTAAGCCTTTGCTCGGCGCTTATGGCCATTGAGCAGTGAGGGTTTTAGCGTGCCACACCTACTGTGACACGGGACATTCGTTTTTAAGGTCATCAACACCTGATGCCGAGCGTTTCTCAATGGAACTGTCGCTACCTATTTTAACGACGTAGGTCTGGATTCGAACCATCGGCCTTCTGCATGCGGGGCGAACGCTCTAACCTTCAGACCACCGCGACGGTTCGTCTCAACGAGAGTCAAGACTGAATAAATCAACTATATATCTTTGAAATCAGTCCCATCGAAATGCATTTTACGGCTAAGCAATGACAATTGCTGGGGTTGAAATAATCAAGAAATGGTCACAGATTCTTTGTGAAATAAAGTGTTCTGATGCTGCTAAAATTTCAAAACTGGATTCATTACTATAAAAGGAAAAAAGGTTGAGAAAGAATGAATTTTTATTTTTATTTTTTAAACTCTGCGTGATTAGTTCACAACTTTCAGAACTCCATCTTAATCAAAACATTCCTGCAATTCAACTTCTATTCCATTGACGGAACACGCATTTTTGGCACTGTTTTATTGATGACCTAGAAATGTCCTTATTGAAGGTGAGGGTGACTTATACATTGGTTAATTCATTTCGATTCCTGAGGTCCATAAGACCGTTATTCATTCCAGGTTTGTGGGGAGATAGGAGGATGAGAGAAGATGATTATGCAAAATCAATCTCCACGTTTCTATTGTCTAGTTTATATCCCAGAATACACACACTTATTGCTTAGCTGGTATATCTGTGTTTCGGAATTTGAAGGTTGTTTTGTTTAGTCAAAGGTAGTACTTTTATCCAGAAACAAATTACATTGAAATAAAACTGCATAAGTAAATTACTGACACACAATTGAATGTTGGTGGATGAAAATATACATATATGACCCCAATCGTTTATTACTTACTAGTATACATGTATATAGATTTTAAAGTTTTAGTAAATTTTCAATTGCATAGATATGCCCTCATGCAACGACTTTAGATTTAGTTTGACATCAAAATCGGTATGTGGGGAAAATGCATTCGCAAAAAATCATAAACAGTAAATATATTAGATTTAGAATGCCGGTATAATTTGTTTATAAGACCCACGACTACTTTCATTGTCCCTCATTTTTAGGTGTCACTCCTCTGCCCACGCATCTTCTGTTGATCTCGTTATTGTTTTAAATGACACCTATACTCGATATTAGTCGACATATTTTAATCACGTGTCCTTTTTTGATCATTCAGATGACAAACATGCGGTTCTTCGTGCTACTTGTCCTCGCAGCGTCGGTGTACGGAAATCCCCCTCAGGTCATCAACATAGGTACGAGGTTCATCCCCAGATTTCACAATCAGTACTCCGATCTGGTGGCCAGGATGCTGCAGGCTAGGGGGATGAATGTGTACTCCGTCTACGATTCCCGAATCCGAACTTCACCCTCTGTCATTTCTGGAGGATTCGGCGATTTGGAGGTCTCTGGTTTCCGGACAGGTCTGGACAGGACGTTCGTCCGGAGCTCATCCATTGCGAGAGGGCCAAGCATTACTTACCGTGAATTATTCAGAGATGGCGGTTTAGATAGACCATCCGCCACGCCAGTAGGACCCGCTTTCTCTGCACGTGGACCAGAACTGGATGGGCCAGGTGGAATCGGACCAGATGCACTTGGATTTGATGGAGATGGTGAATTTGGACCCGATGCACCTAGATTTAATGGGCCTGCCACTCTCGGACTATCCACCTCTATAAGATCCGCCCTGCCAAGTCAAGGAGTGGTCGGACCAGAATATGATGGACCTGCCAGATTAGGGCCTGGATTTGATGGAGCTAACGGATTTAGACCTAGATCACGTGAACCAGGACTACCCCCCTCTGGTATCGGACCAGATGCACTAGGATTTGATGGAGATGATGGATTTGGACCCGATGCACCTGGATTTAATGGGCTTAGACTACCTGGATTAGATAGAACTCTTAAATTCGGGCCTGGGCTTGGTAGATCTGTTGTGTCTGGACCAGGACTGGGTGTGTCAGATGCTGTGAGATTTGACGACAATGATGGATTATCTACTCTGTCAGGAAGAGCGGACTTTGGGGACGATTTGTTTACTTCGTCTTCTGACACCTTCGGTTCAAGGCTTGATGGAAGACGGTCTGCCCTCAGTATCTATGATGTTGACTATGCAGGACAAGAAGGATATTCACCACCTTATCTAGGAACCTCGTCATCGTCCAGCAGGATCTATAACGGACTCTCAGACCTTTATTCCGTTGGTATAACTGCACCAAGGAGGTCTAGCGTCAGCTTCCGGTCCGGTTCTTTTCCATCTCTTAGGTCCAGTAGCACCTACTTTAGCAGAGGGCCCAGTATAACTTACGGACCAAGATTGACTAGCCGACGAATCGTAACCTACCCTGGAAGTATCCGTTACAGAAGTAGTTACCCAGCATACGCTAATACTTTACAACGATCCGGCGGACTGCTTGGGGATTTTAGTAGCGCTATCACTTCTGGTGCCCGGTCCACAGGTCGAGCTTTCGGCAACTCTTTGGAGTCACTAACACGAGACTATTCAAACTATCTTAAGTCTGTTTAGGCTCTCAAAACAAGGTAACTATAGCAGATAATTATAGCAGGTAGCTATAGTCTGGAGCTGTAGCAGGTAGGTATAAAATGTAGCTATAGTCTGTAAGTACAGAAGATAACTGAAACAAGATACTATAGAAAGTATTTGTAGCAGATATATAGTAGTTATAGCAGTTACAACTCACATGTAGCTGTAAAAGTACCTATAGCAGTTAGCTATTAACAAAAAGTTATAAAAGTTAACATATAGAAAGTGAAAGTAGCTATAATAGTTAATTATGAAAGTGAAAGTAGCCGTAACATATAATTATGAAAGTAACTATACCAGATAACCGTAGCACTTAAAAGTTAACTATAGCTGTATATGCCATTGATTTTATCACCAAGTAGTGGTAGTTTGCGAATCGAGAAATTGATTGTTTTGAACATGTAAGGTTTTATTTATTGAAAACTGTTCAAATTATCATGATTTTAGGATGTTCATAACACCTATCACACGAGTAGTGCTAAGAAATTCTTATCAAGTATGTAAACGTATGATGCAAACCCTTTTAATGAAAAATACTCGTCTTTATTCAGTATTTTGTTGAGCGGAACCCATCATAAACCACCTCCACGGAAAAATGACCCAATCAGCAGTCTAATAATATCTCTATAGTTACAGTCATTTTTCATGATTAAATCTTTATCATTTCTAACATTTATATATCAAAATTGAGAAAATGTCATCTTGAACCATAGCACAAATCAGCGTAGTATTAACTAACCCATTTTGATATTGACATGAACTACTGGTCGAACATTTCAAAACGGCAGAGGGAAGACAGCCACATATTCTGATCAAATTTGGCACTCGTCCAATGTTATTTTGTTGGCAAACGCTTTCTTCACCTGTTCAATTTCAAGTATCCTAGAAGAAAGATAATTCTAAGTTCCTTTTCAATAAAGAGTTTTCTTAATAATGAGGGATCCGTGCTTAAATATAAAATATGTATCATGAGATGTTTTTAATTTACACTAGACTTGTTCAGATGCGATATTTTGCATACACTTACACTGATAATAGTGTGTCGTGGGTCGTAGTTTGGGTCGTATTTTTTCAAGGGGACATAATTAAATCAGATACAGCAGATATGGGGAAAAACCACTAACCGCTAGCAGATTAAGAAGACATACAATTTCCTCTAATGTTGTAAAATATTTGAACATTGATAATTATATCTATCATTTCTATTGTTAGGAAATACACGGACTCTTTTCATGTATAAGCTCGTGTATCAACATATTTAAAAGAACATAATTGTATTCCTTATAGGAAGTATGAGACTGATCACTGTTCGTTATCTTCACCTTTAATAAGACTATTGGGTCATTTGAGAAAGAGAAAATTTATTTATTTTCTCATTAACGACTCCCGACTCACTGTACCCTGAATATAAACCTACAGAAGAATCTGTAACAGTTTAAGTGATGCACCCCTGGTCCATGCCTTATCGTGCTTTTAGAACTGTCCAGCGAGTACACGTATTAGTAGACAATGGGCGACAGGAACTTGATAGTGACAAGCGTAATCTACATTTCAAGGCGTTTATAAGTGTCAGGTGATCAATTTGCAAAATGTTTATGTCGCATGCTCTATGAACTCGTTTAGCCAGGTGCATCACCAAATTCTTGCTGTCGGTATGTATAATCCTATACTTTATTATTTACACGTGATGGCCCATATTACACTAGTTCGTGATATTTTTCTAATTCTACTATAAACATATTTCCCATGATATGGTGCTTGACCTGCCGGTTCTTCAAAAAAATATTTTGTGCACTTAACGACACCGCACAATTCCATACCGGACTGACCATTTTTGAGTTCCAATCTTTACGATCTTTCCATTGATGTGCCGTACAGATGCACTTGGTGGCCCTTTTCTACATTAACCATTACCAAAGTTTTTCTTTGTGTGGTTTCGGTAGTTCCTTTGTACATTATCCATGCCCCAGGTTTTTTGCTTATTTGATTTTGGTGGTTACTTTCCACCTTAATTGTTTGTTTGTCTTTAATGTTCGCCTCTCACCTTATTTGTTTCCACTGGCTTGATTGTGGTGATCCCTTTCTACCTTATCAACTTCTCCATGTTTTTCAGTGATTGAGTGTTGGTGGTCCTCTTTCATCTTATTTGTTTTCATTGCTTTTCGTTTGTTTGGTTTTTCGGTCGTTCGAATCATCGATCACTCAAGTAATCCAACATAATTACACCTTGTAAAACAGTCAGTCCAAAGTCAGAGCGTACTGCGTAGAGACTTTTAATTTTTTAATTGGACATATGTTACGAAAAGGTCTTCTCGAGCAAAGTCAATTTTGTTTTTACAAAATCTTATGCAAGTATATTATGCATCATGAAAGGTGGAGATAACGAATAGTGATAAATCTCATAACTCCTATACGGGATACAAAATAAAGACTTGGGCAAACACAGACTACTAGATATACCAGAGATGGGATCAGGTGCCTAGGAGGAGTAAGCATCTCCTGTCGACCGGTCATACCCACCGTGAGCCTTATAACATAAGATTCTGATCCAACTGTTGCTTCTAGAAGCAATAACATACAATATAATATAATCTGTCACAATACTATATTCAACAAGAGGACAATATTCCCCATCAATCATACATGTATGGCCTGGATATTATTACTAAGGCAAAATAAATGAATAAGAATTTAAAACCAATTGTGTACCGGTATATAATGCATCTCTTGTGTAAAAATTCAAACCTCTATTGCAATCCCATGGTGTAAAAAACTTGGGCCAACAGACCTCTATTTCAATCGCATGGTGTGAATAAACGTGGGTCCTGAGATATCTATTGTAATCCCATGGTGTGGGTAAACATAGATCCTGAAATATCTATTGCAATTCCATGGTGTGGGAAAACTTGAATCCTAAGATATCTATTATAATCCCATGGTGTGGGTAAACTTGGATCCTGGGATATCTATTGTAATCCCATGGTGTGGATCAACATGGATCCTTATATATGTATTGTAATCCCATGGTGTGGGTAAACTTGGACCCTGAGATATGTATTGTAATCCCATGGTGTGGGTAAACTTAGATCCTGAGACATATATAAACTTGTATCCTGAGACATCTATTGTAATTCCTTGGTGTGGACAAACTTGGATCCTGAGATATGTATTGCAATCCCATGATGTGGGTAAACTTGTATCCACACTACACGAGTACGTTTGCTTAATGTATTATTGCTTATAGGAGTTATGAGATTGATAACTGTTCGTTATCTTCACCTTTCATTTAATAAAGTGTGCCCTTCTATATCTATAGAAGAGGACTTTTGTTTGATTTTTCCACATACACCTGGTGAAAATGTTTCATCCCTATTGTGGTACGGTCCCATGCTGCCCCGAAAGGATCGTGATTTAAATGATACAACGCTCAAAATTATTAGCATGTGTCCACATTTGACTTTTGAGAGGACAATTTCGAACAATTCTAAAATTAAGAGCTTAGAAACTTTAATACGGCGCCATCTTAGACCCACGAGTTATTTGTTTATCCAAAATTGATTCTATTCAGTTTGGGAATAGAACATTAAATTGACAAATTTGACCTTTACTGTTTTTGCTGAGAAAATGTCTATACCTGATAAAAAATATCTGTCTATCCCTACGTCACACTCCTCTCCATTAATATCACCGCCCTGACACCCAGAACACGGACAAACATGACTATGACAATGAACAAACTTGACTCCGTGAACAAAGCGGACTCTGTGAACACGAAAAACTAGGGACCCATTTTACTGAACTACTTACGACAAAGTCGCAAGTCTTAAATTGTGTTACACAGTTATTAGTTTAAATGAATGAATTAAAATGTTTCTGAGGCTTAATTTTCTGTATCATTAATTTTACTATTTTACATGGGAGTGAATGATCTTGCAATAAACAAGAAAATTTCAGTATGTAATGTTGGTCGTAAATCGTAAGTACTTTTGTAAAATGCATCCCCGACTCCGTTACAACAATGACTATGGTGAACGTGTTGACACTATCGATTTTATAAGTGATAAATGTTTTAATTTCTCTCTTTCGCTCGTGTTATCTATTTGTTAGATATTGTGATAAATGTTGTGAGTCTTAATATTGTTATTTGTTTGATTTCAGAACACCGAAAAGGAAGAACTCATTTCTCATATGTACATAGACGCCCGAGGTTGAATAAATTATCATGCATACATTACTGGTAGCACTTTATTTTGAATCATAAGTAATTAAAAAAGCAAAAGAAAACAAGAGGTCTACAGGCCTCATTGGCCACCTGAGTATTAGTTAAAAGTATCACTAGTTCCAAGGGCCATGGAATCCAGAAAAAAAATTCCTGTTCTAAATATCTAAGCTAAATTCTAATATTCAGCAACAGTATAAGATGTGTTCTTTAAAACTTCAATGCCCTGAAATGTGCACACATTGATGACAGGCTTTACATAATACATGTATGATATATGTACTAACATTAAACAATATGACTAATTTGGACCCATTCTAGAATCAAAACCCTGGGGTTGCGACATTCACCATCTTTTTGAAATACCTTTTCTGCTATATTCCTAAATATGCATTTAAAATTTATACGGTATCAGCAAACTTTAAGAAGTCCTTCAAATCATTATAATGATTTTAGCCCCACCCTGAAACAAAACTCTTACCCCTATGATCATAAACTTCACAATTTTGGTAAAGGACTACCTACTCATTCTAAATATTCATTTAGTGTCAAATTAGTATCAATAACACTAAAGCAGATATCGTTTATATGTTTTGCACATATACACTATACAAAGTGTATATAGCAAATTTGGCCCCACCCTGGAGTAAGAAAATCTAACCCGGGGATCCAGAAAGTTACAATTTTGGTAGAGGCCTCTCTGCTCTATATCAATATGCATTTAGTTTTTCTTAACGATATGCAGGTGTAGAGAAGATTTTTGAAAATTGGTCAAATTTGGCAGTTTTTACCCCACCCCTAAGGTCCCGGGGGTGTAGGAGTCATAAAATTTACAATTTATGTCCCTCTTGTCCAAAAGATGCTTCATACCAAATTTGAAAAGGATTGGAGTGGTAGTTATCAAGAAGATAATTTCTACTATTCACACATTTAAAAACCCACCCGATACCAAAATCCTTACTCCTGGGATAATTAAATTTACAATTTTGGTAAAGGACTACCTGTTCTTTCTAAATATCCATTTAGTTTCCATTTAATATCAATAGCACTAAAGAAGATGTAATTCAAGTGTTTTACACATAAACACCACATACATGTACCAAGTTTAGCCTCGCCCTGGGGTCAGGATATCTACATCGAGGACCGAATAATAGAATATAGCGGGACTCCACAAACTGTCGACAATGTACACAGCGAATAACAGAATATAGCGGGACTCCACAAACTGTCGATAATGTACACAGCGAATAACAGAATATAGCGGGACTCTACAAACTGTCGATAATGTACACAGCGAATAACATAATATAGCGGGACTCCACAAACTGTCGATAATGCACGGAGTAAATAACAATATTACAGAATTACACATAAAGATAAACTGTCGATGAACACACAGTAAGTAACAGAATATAGCAGGACTACACACAAACTGTCGATGATGTACACACTACATCACGGACGGTCGATGATCAACACATTCAATTCATGATTTACAGAATTATCACAACTACACAGCATTGCATTGTGCCCTTACTTTTTGGAGCTTGCAGTCGCTTTATAAACGGGAACTCATGGCATCGAGCTTCTGTAGAGAGAAATATACCTATGTACCAGTATCACTTGGAAAAAGACTCCGAAGTTGTTCCGCCGGGTAAAAGATGTTCTGGCGGCTAGGGATTGTTCCTTCGGGTCGATATTGTTCATCCAACTCAAGGTTGACCCCCCTAAGTCGAGGTTGTTCCTTTAGTTCGAGAATTTTTTCAGCTTGAGAAAGTTCCTCCGACTTGAGGTTATTCCTCCAGGTTGGGGTTACTCATCCAGCTAGAGATTGTTTCTCCAGTTCCACTTTGCTCCCCCGGCTTGAATTTGTTCCTTCGCATTGAGAATGTTCTTCTGGCTCGAGGTCATCCGACTCGATGATGTTCTTTCGGCTTGAGAATGTTCCTCGGGCTCGAGGAAATCTCTTCGATAAGAGTTTATTCCTCCAGCTTGGGTTTACTCATCCGGCTAGAGATTGTTTCTCCATTTCCACGTTTCTCCTCTGGTTGTTTCTTCTGGTCCAAGGTTGATCCTTCAGTGCGAAGTTGTTCCTCAGACTCGAGGTTATTCAAGGTAGTTCATCCAGCTCGAGGTAGTTCTTCCAGCTAAAGGTTGTTCCTCCGGCTTGAGGTTGTTCCTCTTGCTCGAGGTTGTTCTGTCGGCTCTAGGTTGTCTTTTCTACCTGAGGTTGTTCCTACATCTCAAGGTTGATGCACAGGCTCGAGATTTTCCCTCTAGTTCGAGTTTGTTCTTCTTCCAACTCAATATTGTTACTCATCTAGAGAATGTTCTGCTGGCTAGAGATAGTTCCTTCTTTAAAGGTTGTTCCTTTTGTTCGATATTGTTCCTCCGACTAGAGGGTGTTCCTCTGTAGAAAAGATACCGGGTATCCGGAACCTTACATTCCCAGGTTCCATTTTACGATAGGTGTGGGACCTTCTTGTTGGACAGATGTACCAACATGTTTATAGACCTAACCCCAATTCATGCATGAATTGACACTGTTATTTCCCCGCCCAAACAATGCTCGTTTGTTTCTAACTTTAACATGGAATGTGCTCGTCGATAAAACAAAGTTTAAGGGGGTAATTACTATAGTTCATACTACATCCACAATCGCTTTATTTTCTTACAGAAGTAGTGGATAAAAAGGTGAAAATGACCAACAGTAATCAATATAATAAATACCATAAAGAATACAAAATTAAAAGTTGGACTAACACGGATCCCTGTAAACGCCAAAGGTAAGATCAGTTGCCTAGGAAGAGCAAGCATTCCCTGTTGACCAGTCACATCCACCGTGAGTCTTACATCTTGATCAGGTCAACGGATTTATCCATATTCAAAATCAATATGTAAAGAATAGCCTAACAATTCTTATGAAACATGTCAGACAGCATTCGATCTAATGACATGTTACAAGTATAATTTGCAAATTAGATCACTATAACGACCACAGAATTTGCATTATGCTGAGTTTAAACGATTCTGTTAAAATCATCATACATCAACTTATTTGTCAGTAAGCTGTCTCGATTCAAAAAATTGATGATAAGCAGAACATGCTCTCGCGTATCTAATCAGTTGAGAGATATAAACACCATAAGCAGGTGTTAATGAAATATTACTCATTAAATATGGAACATTTACAATGGATAGGAAGAAAACATCACGATTATGATAAAGTTAAAGTCATAAAGTTGTGTTGTAAGTCTGCCGTTAACGTCTACGTTCAATAAATATCCAAATACAAGATAATCTTGATATAGAGCATCGAATCGGCCGCTAAAATGCTAACTATTCTAAACTACACGTAGTTCCAAAGAAACACACGTAAATTGTAATATGAAATATTTTATTGAAGTCATGAAAAAATTTGATTTGAATACTCAATTTAAAGAAAAGGAACAATACACGTACTATTATTTATGTAAAAGCACGAAAAATATAAATGTATGAAATACATTGTATCCAACATTTTAGGTTTCAATATTGGATGTGTCACGCTAAAATTGCGACAGAACTTAAATCAATTTAACATCAGCAGGTGTGCCTCAAAAGATCTTAAACTTACATGTACAAGTGCTACAGCATGTACATGTATATCATGGAAGTTCAGAGAAGACATGAAATACGAACGTCCCCCAAGTTTGTCTATTGAAGTATTCAATGAATAGTGAAAGGATAATGAACAATTTTGAATGATTAAAATCAACATAAATGTTTATTGTTAAATAAGGTGAAAGTGAAGTTCACATGACTGACCAGTACAGGATTAGAAATTGACCTTTTTACACTTTAGACCTTTTTTGAAGCGTTATCTGCCCTTGGTAAAAATAATAAAAATCTAATTTTCTAAAAGTAATTAAGTGCAGTAAATTGAATTTATTTCATATTTTCATAAAGAGAAAGTGTATGTAACATTCTACCAAGAGATTTGTATAAAATTTCTATAATTTCTTTGAAAAATATTTTAAATATATTAAAATATTTTTCAAAGAAATCATAAAACATGCTCTTCCCAAAGACTTCAATGTTAAATCAAGCAGTAAACAAAATTCTGAAAATTCCTATGGTGGATTATTCTTATTTGATGAACCATTTAAAATGATACCATGATTACAAAAATCCCACCATCAATCTCCTCGATATCAAATATGATTATTATACAATGAATATCTTAATATACTAGATACACACACATGTAAAGCAGACAGCGTTATCAAACATAATTGGATGAAATTAAAAACTTTATTCCTCAATTAGAATCAGCACGTGTACTTGAAAATTCAGTTTGTTTTACACCAGGTATCAGAATCAGAGTAGTAGTTTCCAAAGTAAATTGTTTCTGGGATTTGTCGTGAGGTTAAAGTGTTGTAAAATCAGATATTGATATTTTGATGTGGGTTTTTTTATTTGGCAAGTTCTGAGATATCTTTATTAAAAGTTCTTTGGAATTTTTGAGAATTACACCACTCCTTGCATATATTGTGGCACAATATGTCTAAAGTTTCTCCTTCACAGCGTTTGGTATAAATCGGTGACCGCAATTAAGAGATAAGCGACGGCTACTATTAATCAGCATGTAATATGGTCCTATTGAAGCCAACGAATTCAGACCGGACGGGATTTCTTGGCATGAATGGGCTTGGTAGAGCATTTACTGGATTCTGCAATATAGCTGTTTTTAACGTTTTTGGAATCCAGGATATGCAAGGAAACTCGTATGACTGTGATACCAAAGGTGTTGGAAACTGAAACATGCATTTTGAAGAATTTCATCTTTGGAAAAGGAATGTGGAGTATAAATTGAATTACCAAATATGAAATTAAAACAAAGTTTGTTTAGAATGACCCTTTCAAAGACAATATTATTACAAGTTTTGTCAGCTGGAATCAATACATAATCCTCAGGTAATATAATTCTTTCATCACTTCTAGTTTGATATAAAACATAAACTGATAGATGATATGTATTGTTTTAATTTGTAAACTTTTCTAATGTCCCTTCTACACTTCCATCCTGACAAAATATCACGTTCTTCCTTTTCATATTTAGCCCATCGCCCGGCATAATCTCTGAGAGGGTTCATAACAGAGATGGATTGAGTTCTGTCACCAACTGAAAGATTGAGGTTGTCTGAATTTCGGACATTTCAAAATAAGTGACTTCAGGTCGTCCTTTTCAACTATATTGACATAACCAGACTGAGTAATGAAATGTCCAGCTGGACTATATCGACATAACCAGACTGAGTAATGAAATGTGCAGCTGGACTATATCGACATAATCAGACTGAGTAATGAAATGTCCAGCTGGACTATATCGACATAATCAGACTGAGTAATGAAATGTCCAGCTGGACTATATCGACATAACCAGACGAGTAATGAAATGTCCAGCTGGACTATATCGGCATCACCAATAATGAAATGTCCAGCTGGACTATAATTGAAATTTGACGTTTCTTTACTTCCGTTGATGACAGAAAGTGACGGCCAACGTTTTTGAATTGTTTAAACCTGAATCTGCATATTGCAACTCAAGATCTATCACTCATACAATTTCAAGTTTTAATCTTCCATCGTTTCTG
The DNA here is from genome assembly GCF_947568905.1 of Ostrea edulis. Classification (NCBI taxonomy): domain Eukaryota; kingdom Metazoa; phylum Mollusca; class Bivalvia; order Ostreida; family Ostreidae; genus Ostrea; species Ostrea edulis. The sequence continues at coordinate 37,166,951 of NC_079172.1, read as the reverse complement.
ATATATTTCTTTTAAACATTAAGAGACTCAGACTGTATCAGTCACCTGCCCAAAGGACTACGGAATCCAGAAAAAATTCCTGTCCTGCATATCTAAGCTAATTTAATTTCAATATTTAGCAGCAATACAAAACAAGAGGCCCATGGGCCACATCGCTCACCTGAGTCACCTTGGCCCATATCTGAAGACTTTCCATATATATCTGCATGTAAAACCTTAGTCCCTATTATGGCCCAAACTACCCTTTGCAAACTTAAATCTACACTATGTCAGAAAGCTTTCATGTAAATGTCAACTTCTTTGGCCCAATGGTTCTTGAGAAGAAGATTTTTAAAGCTTTTTCCTATATTTGTATGTAAAACTTTGACCCCCCCCCCCCCACTTGTGGCCCCATCCTACCCCCCGGGGGCCATGATTTGAACAAACTTGAATCTGCACTATGTCAGAAAGTTTTCTTGTAAATATCAGCTTTTCTGACTCAGTGGTTATTGAGAAAGAGATTTTAACTATATATTTGTATGTAAAACTTTGATCCCCCTTGTGGCCCCATCCTACCCCCGGGGGCCATGATTTGAACAAGCTTGAATCTGCACTATGTCAGAAAGTTTTCATGTAAAAATCAGCTTTTCTGGCTCAGTGGTTCTTGAGAAGAAGATTTTTCCTATATATTTGTATGTAAAACTTTGATCCCCTATTGTGGCCCCATCCAACCCCCGGGGCCCATGATTTGAACAAACTTGAATCTGCATTATGTCAGGAAGCTTTCATGTAAATCTCAGCTTTTCTGGCTTAGTGGTTCTTGAGAAGAAGATTTTTAAAGTTTTTCCCTATATATTTGTATGTAAAACTTTGATCCCCCCTTGTGGCCCCATCCTACCACCGGGGGCCATGATTTGAACAAACTTAAATCTGCAATATGTCAGGAAGCTTTCAGCTCTTCTGGCCCAGTGGTTCTTGAAAATAAGATTTTTAAATGACCCCACCCTATTTTTGCATTTTTGTGATTATCTCCCCTTTGAAAGGAGCATGGCCCTTCATTTGAACAAACTTGAAAGCCCTTCACCCAAGGATGCTTTTGGCCATGTTTGGTTGAAATTGGCCCAATGGTTCATGAGAAGAAGATGAAAATGTGAAAAGTTTACAGACAGACGGACAGACAGACAGACGGACGCCGGACAAAATGTGATCAAAAAAGCTCACTTGAACCTTCGGTTCAGGTGAGCTAAAAAGGAGAAACAAAGATGCATGTGTTTATGAAACACTCATTCAGATGCCCCTGAATTCAAATTACAACAAAGTGGAACTAGGTTAAAGGTCAAAGTTAAAGTCACAAAATTAAAGATTTTGGTGTCGATGGAAAGGTCTTGCCACAAGAAATACACATACCAAATATGAAGGCTCTACTTCTAATGGCGTAAAAGATATGAACAAAGTTGAAGCTTTTTTTTTTACCACAGACAGACAGATGGACAGACCAAAAACTATATGCAGATTCTGAGGGCATAAAAAATAATAAACAGGAATACCTTGAAAAGTCCAAACCTTTCTCAAATTGGTGCAAACACAAACCTCTAGGTAAAAAACTCTTCTCATGTTAAATCTTTGAAACTCAAAATCTGTTTACTGTAAACCAATTTTTATTCACATGCGAGAAAATTTCATGAGATTAGCTATAGCCTCATTGTCGTGAATATTTCTCACCGCCAACCAGTCCTTGAATGATGCTTTTTTCAATGAAGAAGGTCTGATCTCGAAAATTTCTTGCCGCGAACCTGTTTACCAAAGTTTAATTTTGAAATAAAGCAGCTGCGAATAAAAGTTGGTTTACAGTAACTTCGTGACCTCTGGAGGTCACCAAGACCCGCTTTTTATTAGTATTGCCCCGAATATTGCATACAGGATTGTGTTATCTCTGTATAAATGTTGCCCTCTATGTTCTACAGGTGTTTTATAGGTTCTAATTAAAATGATACTTGCACATCATTCATTAAAATTGAAGACACTTTGATCAACTTCAAACAATGTTCTACCTGTAATAAATTTATTACAAGTAAAGGTTTCCTAATTACGTGATAAAATGGATTGCAACTGTTTTTATTACCAAAGTTGAAATCAAATTACAATATTGAATACACAAGAACTTCCTATTACATTGTACAACAGAGGATGAGCTATATTTAACATATATCTACAGATGGATTTTATTTCACTTTATCTCATTTAAATTTCCCCCTCTTTTAGTGCACACTGTAGAATCTTAGAGTCACAATATCTAACAGTATACAAAATGGACATCATATAAAAAGCATGGAATTTAAAACTGTATAAGAATGAATTTCCTAAAAAAAACAAAACTGGAAATAACGAGAAGTGAATGAAAACTTAATAATTTAATCTTGACTAATGATAATAGCAATGAAGAGAAATGATTCAATTGTGTTAAAGCACCAAAAACAAAATCAGAAGAATTCACAAAATCAATTTGTTATTGCTAGTCAACATTAGAAGAATTCACAAAATCGCTTTGTTATTGCTAGTCAACATTAGAAGAATTCACAAAATCAATTTCTTATTGCTAGTCAACATTAGAAGAATTCACAAAATCGCTTTGTTATTGCTAGTCAACATTAGAAGAATTCAAGATATCACTTTGCTACAGGTTCTCTAACAGAAAAATAGCACCATAGATCATAAATGTCAAAGTTGTAAGAATTAAACTAAGTTCGTGAATCCACTCTGCTATTGTTGGCCAGAGTCTTCTCCAATGCCTTATATCTCACAGTCATCTCCTTATATATCTGAAAACATCACAATAAAAAATGGATGTACATGTGTATATGATTTAAAATGCATAAAGATTAGTCATTCAAACTTATCCATAAATCTTCAGAAGAATTCTGCTACCAGTACTAGGATAAAGCATTAAATGCCGATAAGTACTAATAAAAATGAAGTATCAAATATTCATTCTACTGGTAGTACTAGGATGACCCAATACAGTAAAACTCTGATATAGCGAATTTCTGGGAACCCTCAATAAAAATTCTCTATAAGCGTAATTCGCTATACGTTTATAGCGAATTCATAATTCAAATATAACGAATTTGTTATATAACTGATTTGTTCTACATGTATATCAATTGTAGAAGAAAGCTGCAATCGATATACTTACGCTTGTATCATCTTTAAATGAAATGAAGCCTATATATTTTCGAGAAGAAATATTTTTATACAAGAAATATACACATTGATTTATATATGATAATTTATCTTGATGGATTATTATGTTATGCAAGAACATGTCGAGAGAGAAATGTCAACAAAATTTTGCGCGATACATACATGTACAGTCTATTGAAATTGTCATTTACTTGTTGCTTTACACAAATAAAGGAGTGTACAATAAAATAAATGGAGTCAAACTTCAAATTTAATTAACGAGAATAGTAAACAATACCGACAATATATTTCCTAAACGTATGTGTAAGTATTAATTGTTTTGCGTTAACAACCTTTTTGGAAAAAATACAAACAGAAATTTTGTAATAAGTGTGGATTCTTTATGTCAATGGAAAACGATTGTTAAAAATCACAAAGAGTTTAAAATGGAAAAAATAAATTCGTTATAAAAGGTGATTTTTATGTTCATTTTTAATTCAAGGAGAATAGGAATTTACTTCGTTATATCCGTAAATTCGCCATATCCGTGTTCGTTATAGACGCAGATTTTTATACAGAATATATAAAGAATTTGCCGGGGAAATCGTTTTCACTTCGCTATAGCTGTAATTTCGCTATATCCCGTGTTCGCTATATTCGAGCTTTACTGTAGTTTGTTTTCTTCTGATTCAGCACAAATGTTGGCATGAAGTGCTCATTAGTGTGAGAGGAAGTTGGAGGACCCCTGAGAAAACCTACATGTCTGAGTGGGCAACCACCATACCCGCCCATAAAAAACCTACATGTCTGAGTGGGCAACCACCATACCCACCCATAAAAAAACCTACATGTCTGAGTGGGCAACCACCATACCCGCCCATAAAAAACCTACATGTCTGAGTGGGCAACCACCATACCCACCCATAAAAAAACCTACATGTCTGAGTGGGCAACCACCATACCCACCCATAAAAAACCTACATGTCTGAGTGGCTGCAACCACTATACTTGCCCATGAAAAACTTATATGTCTGAGTGGGCAACCACCATACCCACCCATAAAAAACCCACTGTTGATAACAATGATTGACATGGGATTGCAAAGGTGACCACCATATCCGCCCATAAAAAAACTACTGTCGATAAAGAGGATTAATGCGAGGTCACAAAAGCAACCATCATACTCGCCTATAAAAATATCCACTGTCTATAATGAGGATTGACATGGAATCATAAAGGCAATCACCATACCCATCAATAAAAAATACAAGAGACCCATGGGCCACATCGCTCACCTGAGTCACCTTGGCCCTTATCTGAAAACTTTCCATATATATATATATTTCATGTTAAACCTTAGTCCATGTTGTGGCCCCAACCTACCCCTGGAGGCCATGATTTTTAAAAACTTGAATCTGCACTATGTCAGGAAGCTTTTATGTACATCTCAGCTCTTATGGCCCATTGATTCTTGAGAAGGAAGATTTATCTATATATTTCTATGTAAAACATTGATCCACTATTGTGGCCCCAACCTACCCCCGGGGGCCATGATTTGAACAAAATTGAATCTGCACTATGTCAGGAAGCTTTTATGTAAATCTCAGCTCTTCTGGCTCAGTGGTTCTTGAGAAGGAAGATTTTTAAAGATTTTCTCTGTATATTTTTATTTAAAACTTTGATCCCCTATTGTGTCCCCAACCTATCCCCGGGGGGCATGATTTGAGCAAACTTGAATCTGCAGTATGTCAGGAAGCTTTTATGTAAATGTCAGCTCCTCTGGCCCAGTGGTTCTTAAGAAGAAGATTTTTAAATGACCCTACCTAATTTTGCATTGGTGAGTACCTCCCCTTTGAAGGGGGCATGACCCTTCATTTGAACAAACTTGAAAGCCCTTTACCCAAGAATGCTTTTGGCCAAGTTTGGTTGAAATTGACCTAGTGGTTCTGGAGAAGAAGATGAAAATGTGAAAAGTTTATGACGCCGACAGACAAATTTTAATCAGAAAAGCTCACTTGAACCTTTAGCTCAGGTGAGCTAAAAACCAACTGTCAATAACAATGATTGATATGGGATCGCAAAAGTGACCCCCATACCATTTCCCATGCAAATTTCAAGATATTTTATTTGATATTGTTTGGTTAATCATACATATCTGGTTATGGGCCATGGATAAATGTGCTCTCTATCTTTTTTCATGCTAAAATGGATTGAAAATGTTCATGTCTTTTCCTACTTTCAGTGGCAGATTTACGGGGGTGGGGGGTGGTGGGGTGGGGGGGGGGTGGGGTGGGGGAGTGTGTGTGCAACCAGTGCACACACACCCCTAAAATTTTCAAATTTAAGGTAAATCGTGGTATTTTGTTTAGAAAAATGTACTAAACGATACAAGAAGCAATGATTCCTTCCACTCCCAGAGAAATAAATGACAAAATCTTTTGATTTCTTGAATGACTTCATTGGAAGAACTTAATTTTTTCCAAAAACCCTTAAAATTTGCGTCATTTTATTAATTTCACCTGATTAGAAATGATAGAAAATAGTACAAATAACTGAATAGGAGACATATTTCAAGCCCTATAAAATCTGTAAAATCCAGGAGCCTCCGGGGACTTCGCCCCTAGGCCCCCACCAGGGTTGGACCCAGACCCCTGCCTCATAAAGTGGCGCCCCCGTAACTACAATTCATGGATCCGCCCCTGACTTTGGCATGGAAACGGGGAAAATTCACCTGTTTGTGACATCACAGTTGGGACTAGAGAGTTAAATGATAATGTGTGCATTTCGGTCTGAAAAGTAGTATACAATATACCATGTTTTCCTATCTGGGAACTTTTTAAAAACACAACAAAAACAAGTGAATGTGTACCCCCTTCTTTATTCTACATGCAACATTCCGAAGAGCCGGGCAGTATACATGGATATGTATATTACTATTAGGAGTGACCATAAAGATAGAGGGCTCTCAATTTGAATTGCATTACGACACTGACATACATTCTGGCATATCAAACACTTGTTCATCTATTTACATAAATCTACAAACTTCAGCAAGACCTTAGTTTCACACCAGTACATGTAAGACAGGCCTTGTAGATTTATATAGGCAAGTAGAAATTTCTCCTAGTGATCAATACAGTATCAATGAACAATATATCAATAAACATAATCATTTACTTAATATTGTGTTGATAAGATAATCATTAATATTTATGGTCTTGATGAAATTACAGCCAATTTGATTGGCTGAAATTAAAATTCGTTTGATTTCTGCATCAAAGAAAACCTTATTTTGACTTCATGTTGTGTATTGATACGTCGCAAGAATTTAAAAACAAAATCATGTTTTATCTATATCTAAACTCAATGTTTTAAAATATCTAAATGAAGTGAATCTTACAATTCTTTTCAGGTATCAAAGGAGAAAATTGGACGGAAAACTTCATCAATACATGTACTGCATGCACTGATTAACATAATCAATGTAAACATAAACAATATTGAATGTGTAAATTAACATAAGCAATATTATGCTAATCAACATAAACACTATTGTGCTAATTCACATCAACACTATTGTGCTAATTCACATCAACACTATTGTGCTAATAAATGTCATAATCAATATTTTGCAGATATACATAAGCAACAGATAATAAATATTATGCACATTAAATTTTCATCTCTTCTTGCAAAAGTATGTGAAAATGAAAGCCACACAAACAGAACAAGGATGACATGGACCGAGTTACAGACCTGCCTAGCTCCTTCTGCTGGTACAGCCACACACTCTGGCTGGGGGTGACTCCGGACTACATCCGTAAACTCGCAACCATCAAGCCCTGCCGAAATAAAAGACACTTTGTAAGCCAAGCCACCCACACCAGTCATCGTGCTCTTAAAGGGATACAGGGATACTAATCTCGTATTGTAGTCTCGCACGGAGTCCGGGATGCTCATGATTGGATTGATTAAAGGGATACAGGGATACTAATCTCGTATTGTAGTCTCGCACAGAGTCCGGGATGCTCATGATTGGATTGATTAAAGGGATACTAATCTCGTATTGTAGTCTCGCACGGAGTCCGGGATGCTCATGATTGGATTGATTGATTGCTTGAATATTATCTCACTTCTCTCTTGAGAATCTTTCACTCAAATGGAGATGTCACCATTGCCAGTAAAGGGCTGCACAATTTAGGCCTATGCTCGGCGCTTATGGCCATTGAGCAGGGAGGGATCTTTATCGTGCGATACCTGCTGTGACACAGGACCTTGGTTTTTGCTGTCTCATCCCAAGGACTGCCCCATTTAGTTGCCTCTTATGACAAGCAAGGAGTACTGAGGACCTATTCTAACCCAGATCCCTACGGAACATGATTGGACATACATGTATGTGTATCTATATGCTCCTTGTACAAGGATGCTTTAATTTACATAATCCTTACACAAAGTAGCAAATTTTTCGCAAGAGATAGTTTCATCATAACGAGGTTTCTGTGAAATAAATCCAGCTCATTGAGCCTCTTGTGTGACCCTAGTAAGGACCTGCAGCCATTATGTATAGTTTGAGCAATCTCCAATATACACCATATTGAGAAAATTTTTATATCATTTTGATGTTGTATTACCATGCTTGAGAAGATTTCAATAAAAAGTTTTTATGTATGTGTATATTCCTTGAACTGGTAGGAGAGAGCTTACACAGTCTTTCAGCCTGTTGCCTAATCCATATCAAATGAAATATTGTTTACATATAAAACAAATCTTGAATTGCACTTCTATTGCAACCAACCCTGTCAGAGCACAGAATACTTAGACAGAACTAAATCTTAGTCAAAGTTCCTATTAGGGATGTCAAAATGAGTAAATTTCTTTGTCGATTATCTGATAGCTTTAGTCAAAGAATATTTGATTATTGGAACTCTTTTAACCACAGTGTTACATTGATGTTCCTTATTTTGTGTAATGTATATATACCTGTATTGTTCAGTGTAACTTACTCAAGTATTTACCAATAATCAGACACGCATAATACAAGCTACTTCAAGGCAAATTTAATCTAAAATTAACGTTATAAATGTTTTTAAAATGAAATCATGTAAAGGTATTGTATGTTAAACACCTCAGAGGTATATAACAGCACGAACAGGATCACCCAGGTGTAAATTCCCACTGACTGTGTGCAGTTAACCATAGAAATCCCAGCCTGTTACGTTACATAGACCCCAATGTATACATCCATCCTGACAATTAATTAAGACTACATGCATGACACTCTATTTTAAATTAAATGCTAAATCATTCAATATGTTAAACACCGTCACCCATTGAAACATATATACAGTACATTTAGGGAGAACATTATACGTACAGTACATTTAGATATACAGTACATTTAGTTATACAGTATATATAGGGAGAACATTATACAGTATATATAGGGAGAACATTATACAGTATATTTAGTTATACAGTACATTTAGTTATACAGTATATTTAGGGAGAACATTATACAGTATATATAGGGAGAACATTATACAGTACATTTAGTTATACAGTACATTTAGTTATACAGTATATTTAGGGAGAACATTATACAGTATATATAGGGAGAACATTATACAGTACATTTAGTTATACAGTACATTTAGTTATACAGTATATTTAGGGAGAACATTATACAGTACATTTAGTTATACAGTATATATAGGGAGAACATTATACAGTATATATAGGGAGAACATTATACAGTACATTTAGTTATACAGTACATTTAGGGAGAACATTATACAGTACATTTAGTTATACAGTATAAAAAGGGAGAACATTATACAGTATATATAGGAAGAACATTATACAGTATATTTAGGGAGAACATTATACAGTACATTTAGTTATACAGTACATTTAGGGAGAACATTATACAGTATATTTAGGGAGAACATTATACAGTATATATAGGAAGAACATTATACAGTACATTTAGGGAGAACATTATACAGTACATTTAGTTATACAGTACATTTAGGGAGAACATTATACAGTATATTTAGGGAGAACATTATACAGTACATTTAGTTATACAGTATATTTAGGGAGAACATTATACAGTACATTTAGTTATACAGTACATTTAGGGAGAACATTATACAGTATATTTAGGGAGAACATTATACAGTACATTTAGTTATACAGTATATTTAGGGAGAACATTATACAGTACATTTAGGGAGAACATTATACAGTACATTTAGGGAGAACATTATACAGTACATTTAGTTATACAGTACATTTAGGGAGAACATTATACAGTACATTTAGGAAGAACAATATACAGTACATTTAGTTATACAGTATATTTAGGGAGAACATTATACAGTACATTTAGTTATACAGTATATTTAGGGAGAACATTAAACAGTACATTTAGTTATACAGTATATTTAGGGAGAACATTATACAGTACATTTAGTTATACAGTACATTTAGGGAGAACATTATACAGTACATTTAGGGAGAACATTATACAGTATATTTAGGGAGAACATTAAACAGTACATTTAGTTATACAGTATATTTAGGGAGAACATTATACAGTACATTTAGGAAGAACATTATACAGTATATTTAGGGAGAACATTATACAGTACATTTAGTTATACAGTATATTTAGGGAGAACATTATACAGTACATTTAGGGAGAACATTATACAGTACATTTAGGAAGAACATTATACAGTACATTTAGGGAGAACATTATACACTATATTTAGTTATACAGTACATTTAGGGAGAACATTATACAGTACATTTAGGGAGAACATTATACAGTACATTTAGGGAGAACATTATACAGTATATTTAGTTATACAGTACATTTAGGGAGAACATTATACAGTACATTTAGGGAGAACATTATACAGTACATTTAGTTATACAGTACATTTAGGGAGAACATTATACAGTATATTTAGGGAGAACATTATACAGTATATTTAGGGAGAACATTATACAGTACATTTAGGGAGAACATTATACAGTACATTTAGGGAGAACATTATACAGTACATGTAGGGAGAACATTATACAGTACATTTAGTTATACAGTATATTTAGGGAGAACATATATACAGTACATTTAGGGAGAACATTATACAGTACATTTAGGGAGAACATTATACAGTACATTTAGGGAGAACATTTAGGGAGAACATTATACAGTACATTTAGGGAGAACATCGTTGTTATCACTGCTTTTGAGACACTTTTATATACAGTCTGAGAGTTTTTATCTAAAATAAATATTTACGGAGTCTGCAGATAGACGGTTGCGTAAGTTGTATACAAGTATTATTTATAATCATTTCATGACAGAAGGAAACAGAAATATGTGTAATTTTGGCTGAGTGAATTCAGTGTTAGGACAATGAGTACAATAGTGGATCAAAAGTGTGGGTGTATTGAAACGTATCAAAGCATGGGTGTATTAAAGCCTGGGTGTATTAAAGCTTGGGTTTATTAGAGCGTGGGTGTATTAAAGCATGGGTGTATTGAAATGTGGGTGTATTAAAGCGTGGGTTTATTAGAGCGTGGGTGTATTAAAGCTGGGTTTATTAAAGCTTGGGTTTATTAGAGCATGGGTGTATTAAAGCTTGGGTTTATTAGAGCGTGGGTTTATTAAAGCTTGGGTTTATTAGAGCATGGGTGTATTAAAGCTTGGGTTTATTAGAGCGTGGGTTTATTAAAGCTTGGGTTTATTAGAGCATGGGTGTATTAAAGCTTGGGTTTATTAGAGCGTGGGTTTATTAAAGCTTGGGTTTATTAGGGCATGGGTGTATTAAAGCTTGGGTTTATTAGAGCATGGGTGTATTAAAGCTTGGGTTTATTAGAGCGTGGGTTTATTAAAGCTTGGGTTTATTAGAGCATGGGTGTATTAAAGCTTGGGTTTATTAGAGCGTGGGTTTATTAAAGTTTGGGTTTATTAGAGCATGGGTGTATTAAAGCTTGGGTTTATTAGAGTGTGGGTGTATTAAAGCATGGGTGTATTGAAACGTGGGTGTATTAAAGCTTAGGTTTATTAGAGCGTGGGTGTATTAAAGCTTGGGTGTATTAAAGCATGGGTGTATTAAAAAGTGTGTTTATAAAGTGTGGGTGTATTTAAAAGAAACTCATTTCAAATTGGTAAATCATTGGTATGCGCAATTTTTTACTGACTATTCAAATAAAAACAAGAGATGTTTGTAAAACACACATTCCCCCCATGTATAATTGAAAAGGGTTATACACACGCATCATTTAATTGATAATAGTATCATCAATTCAAAATATTGAGCAGACAATATCTTCCTATGTCAAGAGTGAATTGACCATGTAACCTAAATATCAATAGGGGTCATTTTCTCCTGAAGATGTACCAGTGTACCAAGTTTGATGTCTGTCAAGCAAAGGGTTCTCAAGATATTGAGCAGACAGTATATTCCTATGTCCAGTTTGACCCTTGACCTTTGAGCAGGTGACCTCAAAATCAATAGGGGTCATCTTCTCCTGAATGTGTACCAGTGTACGAAGTTTGATGTCTGTCAAGCAAAGGGTTCTCAAGATATTGAGTGGACAGCATATTCCTATGTCCAGTTTGACCTTTGACCAGGTGACCTCAAAATCAATAGGGGTCATCTTCTCCTGAAGTTTTACCAGTGTACTAAGTTTGATTCTCAAGATTTTGAGCGGACAGCATATTACTATGTCCAGATTGACCTTTGACCATGTGAACTCAAAATCAGTAGGGGTCATCTTCTCCTGAAGATGTACCAGTGTACCAAGTTTGATGTCTGTCAAGCAAAGGGTTCTCGAGATATTGAGCAGACAGTATATTCCTATGTTCAGTTTGACCCTTGACCATGTGACCTCAAAATTAATAGGGGTCATCTTCTTCTGAAGATGTACCAGTGTACCAAGTTTGATATCTGTCAAGCAAAGGGTTCTCAAGATATTGAGCGGACAAGGTCTTCCTATGTCCAGAGTAGATTGACCATTGACCTTTTGACCTGAAAAACAATAGGGGTCCTCTTCTTCTCATAACTAACCCACATATAAAACATCATTACGATCAAGTGATTGTTTATTAAGATATTGATCGGACAACATGTGGTCTACCGACCGACCGGTGCAAACCAATATATGCCTCTCTTCTTTGAAGGGGGCATAAAAAAATTAGTTGAACATTGATGGTATCGAAGAATATTCGTTGACATCCCTAGTTCCTATGTAAGAAAAATACAGGACTGCCCCACCCGCCCGCCGCCTGACTTGTTTTATAAAAACACCTCACGACTCTAGTCATAGAAGCAGAAAATGTGGAAAAATTATTAAACTTATTAGGCAGATTATTTTGATCAGAAGTCAGACAATCATGTAACTATGAAGATGACACATACATGTACATGTATTGAATATTTCACATCAGTCTGATGGTCAATGTTCAGGTTCGATATATAATGCCATTAGGCAAGTTGAACTCTTAATCATTTACTACTAAGCATTTATTTTTCCTCGTCCTATCATAATGGTGTATGCAATAAAAACAGATAACCTTGGAAAATGGGAGTGTGTTTCATATATCTTAATCTAATTGTGTTGAAAAAGAGGGCTTTGGGTGGTTCAATTGCAGATTGCTAAAGCATACATACCATGTTTAGCCCTGTAACAGGAGCCAAGGGCTGCAGAGTTCGGGATGTCGCTCACAAAAACTGGTGCACCGAACACGTCTGATATAACCTACAATGTACATGCACTGTCACCTGTGGTTAGACGAAAAGTTACGTTTTACAAATTTTTAAACTGTTATTTACACAAACAAAAAAGTACTCGTAATTTTGCTGTTTTACTTATCATATCTTTAAATATTTAGTTACTAACCTCAACATTAATAGTTTTAATTTATTATTAAAAAAATTGACACATAATAAGACGAGTCCTGTCTAAATACTTTTGTGTAAGTAAACATTAAATTCATATTGTGGTGATGCGTGACATTATATGGCCTACATCTGAGGAAAGTCCTTCAGCATGAAATATTTTAATCTTTGACCAAATTAATCAGACTCTGAGTCCAAAATTGCACGTTTTCTTTTCAAAAGGAGCATTGATACTGATATTAAATGTACAGTTATTTAATTTAACGAGAAGCGTGTCGATAGATTCCTGACAAGTAGTTTTTCTTAGTGGATATATGCATGGAATTAGTTTTTGTTTTTCACTAGAGCTCAAATCTCATGGACATTGGAGACAAATGTGGATGTTTATTTTTCACTAGAGCTTGAATCTCGTGGACATTGGAGACACAAGTGGATATTTGTTTTTCACTAGAGCTCGAATCTCGTGGACATTGGAGACACAAGTGGATATTTGTTTTTCACTAGAGCCATTGGAGACAAATGTGGATGTTTGTTTTCACTACAGCTCGAATCTCGTGGACATTGGAGACACATGTGGATATTTGAAAAGGGAATGTGGAGAGCTTTTGGGATACAATAAAATTGATAAGTGTCAAGTTCATATTTGGGGGGAGGGGGTATTGTATTGATTGAATCACATGATTTTCTTCTTTAATTTGAAGAAATTCTGTCCATAACATCTAAAGTGACTGGCTGTTTTCATCAATGAGTTCTTATTTTCATTAGCTTCTATGAAGTCATCAATGTTGAAAGGTCATAGTCTTGAGGCTAGGATGCTGCCATGATGTTGTTTACAATGTTTTTTTTTTTATATCAAGCAGAAGAATTAAAGTATTCATCTGCATGATATGTACAGAGTAATTACATCAATTGATATGAAAGACCGTTCTTTCATAGGATATCATTATATTACATATAACAAGGTATTAAATTATTCCATAATAATTATATTCCCCATAAAGCAATTCAATTTTGATTTCAGCCGTAGTGCATGTTAGTTAGTAAATAAGTACATTAATTTTCAAATGTTCTTGCAGAGTGAGGCACTAACTCAGGGTAGTAAGTCTTCATTTCAAGAAATTTTTTTTTTACTGTTTTACACCTAACACCGTTTTACACTTGATAAACTTTGGGTGTAATCTTATTAATGGAATGTTCTCAGTGTTTATTTGTTTTTGTTTATTATTTTATTGTTTTGTTTACAAGTTGTGTTTCATTGTCTGTTAGCCTACTGTAATGTTGGGATATGGGGGTTAGTTCATTTTTCTGTTTGTGTTTTTATGTGACGTCACAGAGGGGTTTATGGGGAATATAATTATTATGGAATAATTTAATACCTTGTTATATATAGAAACGAGACAAATCTGTATATTACATGACTTGTGTAGAAATGAGATAAATCTGTATATTACATGTGTAGAAATGAGATAAATCTGTATATTGCATGTGTAGAAATGAGGTAAATCTGTATAATTCTATGCAGCGCGTAATCTGATTGGTCTAGACAGTCATGTGCTAGGGATGACAAAACTTCGTATCTCCCTCTCAAACATTATATCTCCCTATCATATTTACCCCTTGGGCAGCCTCGTGCATTTTCCATAAATTTAACGTCAAGGTAGACGAAGTGTATTGTGACGTCACAATAAGTCCGAGTCATTCTAGTACTTTCATAGTTCGTAAGGCACAAAATATGCGGGTCTCTGATACACAGTTGAATGCATGGATTTGGTTGATACAAAAACAAGCAAGTGAATCAGCATTCAAGGAGAATGAAAATACAAAAACTGGTTATCACTGTATTTCGTTGTTTGTACCTTCTACCGTAATACGTTGACGGCACGATGTTACCGTTAGGATGATCTCAGCTACATACAATGTATATAGATGAGCGGACTCCAATTTCAAATGTACTTTTGAGTCTGCTTTGTTTCGGTATAATAAACAATTTATTGCATGAATGTTTGGGAAATATGAAGATTTATTCACCCAAGAAAAATCATGATTTTTCTTGGGTGAATAAATCTTTATATCTCCCTCATTATCACGCAATAAATGTATAATATTACATATATAGAAATGAGATAAATCTGTACATTACATGTGTAGAAATGAGATAATCTGTATATTACATATGTAGAAATGAGATAAATCTGTATATTACATGTGTAGAAATGAGATAAATCTGTATATTACATGTGTAGAAAATAGAGAAAAAGTGTTGCTTACCTGTAGAATGGCTTTGTTCAAAGAGGCCCCTCCAGTGGCTAGAATCCGTGTATCTGGACCTGTGAGAGTGGTTTTATAAAAATGAAATAATTGTGCAACTGTCTTGACGCATGACATGTATGTTAAAAATGTGATTTGCACAGCTAAAGTTACACAACAATCGTAAGATGAAAGTACGGTTCTTATGGGTATTGCATGTTGCAAAAGTCACCCCATCACCAAAATATTGTACTTCAAACCTACGTCTCACACATCAGACATACTTGTGTATTACATCTCACACATCAGATATACTTGTATATTACATCTCACACATCAGACATACTTGTGTATTACATCTCACACATCAGACATACTTGTGTATTACATCTCACACATCAGACATACTTGTGTATTACATCTCACACATCAGACATACTTGTGTATTACATCTCACACATCAGACATACTTGTGTATTACGTCTCACACATCAGATGTACTTGTGTATTACATCTCACACATCAGACATACTTGTGTATTACATCTCACACATCAGATATACTTGTGTATTACATCTCACACATCAGACATACTTGTGTATTACATCTCACACATCAGACATACTTGTGTATTACGTCTCACACATCAGATGTACTTGTGTATTACATCTCACACATCAGACATACTTGTGTATTACATCTCACACATCAGATGTACTTGTGTATTACATCTCACACATCAGACATACTTGTGTATTACGTCTCACACATCAGACATACTTGTGTATTACATCTCACACATCAGACATACTTGTGTATTACATCTCACACATCAGACGTACTTGTGTATTACATCTCACACATCAGATGTACTTGTGTATTACATCTCACACATCAGACATACTTGTGTATTACGTCTCAAACATCAGACATACTTGTGTATTACATCTCACACATCAGACATACTTGTGTATTACATCTCACACATCAGACATACTTGTGTATTACATCTCACACATCAGACATACTTGTGTATTACGTCTCACACATCAGACATACTTGTATAGTACATCTCACACATCAGACATACTTGTATATTACGTCTCACACATCAGATATACTTGTGTATTACATCTCACACATCAGACATAATTGTGTATTACATCTCACACATCAGACATAATTGTGTATTACGTCTCACACATCAGACATACTTGTGTATTACATCTCACACATCAGATGTACTTGTGTATTACATCTCACACATTAGATATACTTGTGTATTTCGTCTCACACATCAGACATACTTGTGTATTACATCTCACACATCAGACATACTTGTGTATTACGTCTCAAACATCAGACATGCTTTTGTATTACATCTCACACATCAGACATGCTTTTGTATTACATCTCACACATCAGATGTACTTGTGTATTACATCTCAGACATCAGATGTACTAAAATCTTGTGTATTACATTGCACTTGCATTCACTCAATTCAATACTATTTCCCACTAAATAAGCATTACTAATTGTGACTGAGGCTTTTGAAAACCAATATGAACTTTACATGAGGAAGATTAGATATTTTTGCCCTGAGTTTTGTTACCATACCAACATGCATCCCTCTCATTTCCATGTACATTTTACGAGCGATCATCTGGCTTTCTATCACAGCGCGAACCTCAACATCATGTGGGAAGGAGGACACCTGTACAATGAAGGATAACAAATATCACGTCCAAACACAAGGATCACGTGGGGAGGAACACATGGGGAGGATCACATGATGAGGATCACATGGATAGGATCATGTGGGAAGGATCACGTGGGGAGGATCATGTGGGGAGGATCATGATGTGGGGAGGAACACATGGGGAGGATCATGTGGGGAGGATCAAGTGGGGATCGAGGAATACATGAGGAGGATCATGTGGGGAGGAACATGTGGCAGGGTTGGACACTAAGGATAACTGTAGAGTTTGTGAGCAATTTTGAAGCGGGTGATGACACAATCTCTATTTTTAGTTCTAATAAATACGTTGCAGTCGGAAGTGATGTTTTACGATATCTACTCGATGTTAATGTGTGTAAAGTTGTTTTAGATGAATTTATTTTCATTTTAAAAAAACAGTTTATTTGAATCAAATATAAGAAAGTGTTTATCAAATTAATAAATTACGTCATAAACAGTCATTTCATATGTGCGGAATGTCTCTATTTCAAATACGACTTCTCGTCCTCAAGGAAAGATGTCCCAAGAGAAAAAAAGTAAAAGGTTGAAAAGAAACAAAGCAGGGCTTATGGAATAGAGATTTTAAAAAAATGGTTGGGGTCATTTTATTCTAAATGGACTAGAGAATTTCTGTGCTGGGTAGAATTTAAAGAAACAGAAAATGTGTTTGAAAATGAAAGTATTAAATTGAAGCTCTTTTTTGAGACAATTAAATATGTTTTAGTTCATGCAAACTTAATGCTTGTCATTTGAATTAAGTACATTTAAATATGGAAAGTTGGTCAGGGCTAGTGGTTGTAAGGTCTGGTCTAGCAAAATCCTTTGAAGTAGCCCAACTGGTCTAGTGCTCAAAAAAGTAAATGTCAAACCCTGTGTGGGAAGATCACGTGCGGAGGATCACGTGGGGAGGATGCATTGCAAAAATATAGCCTTCTGCTGTTGCTTCTTTAAAAAGATGTTTGTGATTTTATTTGTTATTTAATATTGCATTTCTCTGCTAAGTCCATTCTTAAGTGATTTAAACATTAAACTTAATCTACGCAGCAAGAGGAGGATTGCATATAATTATTTTCAGAAATTGCAGTCTTGTTTTTTTTCAACACACTTCAATCTACTCAACATGTTGATGTTAACATCCTTCTTCAAAAATTGTAGTCTTGTAGTTAAATAAATTTTTCTAAAATTTTCTACATAATTGAGACTGCTGAATACAAACTATGACATGCCTTGTGAAATTAGCTTACCTTTTCATTGGATTTGTTAAAGTGGAATATTCCCTGTGCAAGTGGTTGAATCTCCATCACATCAAAATATATTCCTGAACAAAGTACATTAAGACCCCAGGTTAAATGATATATGACAAAAATTCCCCACAAACCAAATAAAGAAACATTTTAATTGAAATTAATGCAATATACCATAATCACTACCAAAAATTATTCACAATATAGTCCATCAATCATTTAGCATAAGGCCTATGGGTCACAGTGCTCACCTTGTTCTTGCAGATATGGGATGTTTTAGATGTTTGTGTAGGGAGTATGTGAGCGGATCTAACATCTAATTTTAATTAGATTGTATGTGTCTAGCCATCTTAGCACTTAGTTCTCTCCACACCAGAGGTGCAAAAGGTCACAACCCTCTTTGTCCACACCATTCTCAGACTGTCTATTGATACCATCTTGGCCTCATTCCAGTTTCTCCATCCTGCACTCTTTCTTTCTGCTTTTACTATTCTTCTCCAAATTGTTTTCGGTCTCCCTTGTGCCCTATTCCCTTTCGGTGTCCACCCTAGCACCGTTTCACAGTCATCCGTACCATGTGTCTTATCCAGTTTCATTGTCGTCTCCTCAGCTCATTCCTTATTGCATTCATGTCCATCCTGTCTGCCACTTCCCTGTTTGTGACCATCTGTTACCACCTTATCTCCAGGATCCTCCACAAGCATCTGAATGAAATGTATTTAGTTTCTTCTCTGTCATCTTCTATGATGGTTCACTTCCATATAGCAGCACTGACTTCACTAGCGACTTGAATAGCTTGACCTTCGCTCTAACTCCAATGTTCACTGCACTCCATACTTTCCCCAGTCTCCCGTATGCTGTCCTTGCCTTGTGATGTCCTGTGATCCTTCTCCTGATGTTGTCACTATTGCTCCCAGGTAAACAAACTGTTCCACATCTTCTACTTCATTTTCTTCTTCTTTTAACTTTTGGTCTCTCTTTCCATTCATCCCCATTGTCTTGCATTTCTTGCTATTCAGCCTCAACCCTATTCTCTCTGCATCCTCATTCACTCTTGTTGTCTTTGTATGTGTTTGAACCTTGATGATATAAGTACCAGGTCGTCTGCAAAATCCAAGTTTTCTAATACTGTCAGAAACTTCCACCTCATTCCTGTTCTTGACCGCTCTTCTCATCACGTAATCTATTATCAGTAGGAACAGAAAGCCTGACATGACACATCTCTGCTTAACTCGGGTTTTGATCTGAAACTACTTCTTGTGAACTTCCAACACTCTACTGCACTTCCTGTGACATCATCAGTGCCAGCCCTCTACTGTGCTGGTCTTCTCCTGTATACATTATTGTCAGTCCTGTTGCCAGCCTTGATATGCCAATACCTGTCCACCTACAATCACTCATCCTGATAATATCCATTCTGTATCTATTCATCAGGGCCTCCATGGCCGAGTGGTTAGAGCACAGCGCTCAAAATCACACAGCCTCTCACCTCTGGTTGGTGCGAGTTTGAATCCTGCTCGCGCCAGTTAGTGGGAAAGTTTCCCAGTTTACTTTCGGAAGGTCGGTGGTCTCTTCCCAGGTACATTGTATATGGGTTCTCTCTTCCACCAATAAAAATTGGGCACCACCAGATAACTGCAAAATTGTTGAGTGTGGCGGAAAACAGCAAAACAAGCAAACAATCTCATTTGCAACTTGCACTGCTACCCCTGCACCAGAAGTTGTACTACGTACGTTCCATGTTCCCCACCTTGTGCATCCTTTGAGGGCTACCATTGATCGGGTCGGGCACTAGGCTTCTTGATGGCTTTGGCCCAACATCGATATGCTGCTGTCTCCATTCACAGTCTCTCTCCCGACAGTGGTTATCCCAGTATGATTCGAATTTCTAGTCTCGATATAGCTGCTTCAATATTATATATAAAACTATAACAATGGCCTATGATTTTTTTTTTTTTTATAAAAAAATCCCTATTTTCTGAAATTATGCACCATAATTACAGAAAGTTAATTAAGTCATATGGTCTTGACATATGTCAGATTATTTCCTTTTGGTGAGTCGAGGTCAAGAAGCTTTGATGACGCATTTAAATTAAACGATCATTGATATCAGAATTATGATATCTGCACTCTGAATGGCTGGATTTTGCATACATAAACTTGAATATTCATGGAAATACAGGTATTGAAAAGTTGGAGATGTTAATGAATAGCAAACAATCATCAAAAATTCCACTCGTCTTTCTCAAGTACATTAAGATAACTATCCTGAACTTTAAAAGCCAGAGAAGACAATGATTATAATCATTTAAAATAAAGGAATTTTGAAATTAGAAAAAATGATCAATCTTATAACTCCTCTAAGGAATACAAAGTAGAGAGTTGGGTAAACACGGACCCCTGGATATACCAGAGGTGGGACCAGGTGCCTAGGGGAAGTAAGCATCCCCTGTCGACTGGTCATACCCGCCGCGAGTCCTACATGTATATCTTGATCAGGTGTCTTTCTTCACTTCAAACAGTTTGGCTCAAAAGACATTACCAATAGCATGGAATGCCTTGACAAAAGTATGTTGACTTCCTGCTCTATGTACATAATAGGATTACTTCATTATTGTTCTCTTTTGATTCACCAACAGCCAAAACTCAATAAAATCTGATTCATTGATTCAACAACAGCCAAAAATCAATAAATAATATCTGATTCACTGACAGCTACAAATCAATAAATAATATCTAATTCATTGATTTAAAAACAGTCAAAAATCAATAAATAATATCTAATTCATTGATTCAACAAAAGCCAAAAATCAATAGATAATATCTGATTGAATTTCATTGATTCAATAACAGCCAAAAATCAATGAATAATATCTGATTCATTGATTCAACAACAGCCAAAAATCAATGAATAATATCTTATTCACTGACAGCCACAAATCAATAAATAATTTATCTGATTCATGTGAACTTCACCACATTCCATTGCTTTAATCATAGTTACAATATATACAGTACTTTGTACCAATTTGGTGGAAAATGACCCAATGGTTTTAAAAAAGTAGCAAATGGATGATGATGATGACAGACAGAGGATGGAGAATTTTTGATCAGAAAATGAGAATTTCTACAATCTGCACAGAGAGGAAAATACCTATGTTTCCATTATTCCCCATTGGTGTGTTTTTTAAGTAATCTGAGAATTTATCCCACGAGCCTTCAGCACATTCATTTTTAATTCTTTCTCTGGTGAGGGAACCATTCTTAAAGCTGAGAGAAAAAAGTTCAAATCATTAATAAGAAGTAAAAAATATCAAAGTTCAAGTAATTAATAAAAAGTACAAAAGTTGAAGTAATTAATAAGAAGTACAAAAGTTGAAGTCATTAATAAGAAGTACACAAGTTGAAGTCATTAATAAGAAGTACACATGTTCAAGTCATTAATAAGAAGTACAATGTATCAAAGTTCAAGTCATTCACAAGAGTTGTCAGAAGAAACACACATGAAGCTAACTAGGAAGCAAGCCTCTACTTACCATCATCCTTGGTTCAAAAGATACAGCCAAGATTAAAGTTTTTGAAAAGAAGGTCAAAGTCCAAGGTCACTTGGTCACAGGTATTGATACATATATATTATTACTACAGTAACTTGATCCGAATAGTCGGATCACGTCGAGTTGACAGGCGCGAATCATCAGATCACACGAGACGCGAAGCGTCAAGTTTGATCTGATGATCCGCGCCTGTCAACGAGACGTGATCCAACTCTTCGGATCAAGTTACTGTAGTAATGATAAATTTATTACATACCCCCTTCTGCATTTTAAATCCACATTTCGAAGATAATAAATGTAATCCAAACTATCAAAAACACAGACATACTATGAAATTATGTTTTGTGTACGCAGTTTCCTTTGTGACGCGTTTAATATTTTCCACAAATAACGTTGTGTTGATGCATTGTGACGTCATCAGTTTCAGAGGATACTGATACGGAATCAGAAAACCAGTGTGGTGATCCGAAAAACCGGATCACACACTGTCAAAAACAGTATCAATGAACGATACATTGATGGGTATATAATAAAATACAAGAGGCCCATGGGCCACATCGCTCACCTGAGTCACCTTAACCCATGTCTGAAGACATTCCATATATATTTGCATGTAAAACCTTAGTCCCTATTGTGCCCCAAACTACCCCTGGAGGCCATGATTTTTACAAACTTGAATCTGCACTATGTCAGGAAGCTTTCAAGTAAATCTGAGCTCTTCTGGCTCATTGGTTCTTGAGAAGAAGATTTTTAAAGATTTTCCCTTTATATTGCTATGTAAAACTTTGGTCCTCTACTGTGGCCCCATCCTACCCCTGGGGGCCATAATTTGAACAAACTTGAATCTGCACTAGGTCAGGAAGCTTTTATGTAAATGTCACCTCCTCTGGCCCAGTGGTTCTTAAGACGATTTTTAAATATTACATTTTTGTGATTATCTCCCCTTTGAAGGGGACATGGCCCTTCATTTGAACAAACTTGAAAGCCCTTCACCCAAGGATGATGTTGGCCAAGTTTGGTTAAAAATGATCCAGTGGTTCTGGAGAAGAAGATGAAAATGTGAAAAGTTTACAACGATGCCACTGACGCCGACAGACAACGGACAAATTTTGATCAGAAAAGCTCACTTGAGTCTTTGGCTCAGGTGAACTAATAAAAGGCCTGATCACGAGGAACCTATATGTGAAATATCAAAGCGCTGTCCCTCTTGGTTCATAAGATAGAGCAAGGTTGAAATTTTTGAAAAGTAGGTCAAAGTCCAAGGTCATGGTAAAAAGTCTTGTTACCATTTACATGTACCACTGAATTGATATTTTGAATTAATATTTACCACTGAATTAACATTTACCAGACTAAGGACATGTATGTATCCGAGTCGATCGGATTCACGAAGATGTGGCCTTCCAACTCTGCAGTTTGTCGAGATAACCAGGAGAATACTGTGTCGCTCGATCCCAGACTGATCTATAATGTATAAAACAGCCAACTGTCAGACTCTGTAAACAATATCCATAACCACTACAGAAAATGGTAAAACAGCCAACTGTCAGACTCTGTAAACAATATCCATAACCACTACAGGAAATGTTAAAACAGCCAGCTGTCAGACTCTGTAAACAATATCCATAACCACTACAGGAAATGTTAAAATAGCCAACTGTCAGACTCTGTAAATAATATCCATAACCACTACAGAAAATGTTAAAACATCCAGCTGTCAGACTCTGTAAACAACATCCATAACCACTACAGGAAATGTTAAAACAGCCAACTGTCAGACTCTGTAAACAATATCCATAACCACTACAGGAAATTTTAAAACATCTAGCTTTCAGACTCTGTAAACAACATCCATAACCACTACAGGAAATGTTAAAACAGCCAACTGTCAGACTCTGTAAACAATATATATCCATAACCACTACAGGAAATGTTAAAACAGCCAACTGTCAAACTCTGTAAACAATATCCATAACCACTACAGGAAATGTTAAAGCAGCCAACTGTCAGACTCTGTAAACAATATCTATCCATAACCACTACAGGAAATGTTAAAACAGCCAACTGTCAGACTCTGTAAACAACATCCATAACCACTACAGGAAATGTTAAAACAGCCAACTGTCTGACTCTGTAAACAATATCCATAACCACTACAGGAAATGTTAAAACATCCAGCTGTCAGACTCTGTAAACAACATCCATAACCACTACAGGAAATGTTAAAACAGCCAACTGTCAGACTCTGTAAACAATATCCATAACCACTACAGGAAATTTTAAAACATCTAGCTTTCAGACTCTGTAAACAACATCCATAACCACTACAGGAAATGTTAAAACAGCCAACTGTCAGACTCTGTAAACAATATATATCCATAACCACTACAGGAAATGTTAAAACAGCCAACTGTCAGACTCTGTAAACAATATCCATAACCACTACAGGAAATGTTAAAGCAGCCAACTGTCAGACTCTGTAAACAATATCTATCCATAACCACTACAGGAAATGTTAAAACAGCCAACTGTCAGACTCTGTAAACAACATCCATAACCACTACAGGAAATGTTAAAACAGCCAACTGTCTGACTCTGTAAACAATATCCATAACCACTACAGGAAATGTTAAAACATCCAGCTGTCAGACTCTGTAAACAACATCCATAACCACTACAGGAAATGTTAAAACAGCCAACTGTCAGACTGTGGTGACTAGTTGGTTGAAGTTTTAATTCACAATTTGAAATATAGCTGAACCTAATTAACAAGAATTACATAGATTAATTGACAAGAAAAATGTCCTACACTAATTAAACAAGAAATACAGTCATTATATACACATCAATTATGTTTCGTTTTTTGAGATGAATGTTGCTTTCACAGAGTGTGATCCAATTTTTCAGAAAAAAACACTCTGGTTTTCTGATTCCGTATCAGTATCCCCATAAACTGATGATGTCACAATGCATCAATGCAATGTTGTTTTGTGGAAAATATCAACGTGTTGTTAACAAAACTGCAAACACAAAAAATAAAAATAATTTCAATGTATGTCTGTGTTTTTGATAATTTGGATTACATTTATTATCTTATAAATGTGGATTTAGTATAAAATACATAAGGGGGTATATAATAAATTTGTCATTACTACAGTAACTTGATCTGAAGAGTTGGATCAAGTCTCGTTGACAGGTGTGGATCATAAGTTCAAACTCGACGTTTCATGTCTCTTTTGATCTGATGATCCGCGCCTGTCTGCAGACACGGATATAGCGAAATTATAGCTAGAGTGAAGTGAAATTGATTCCCCCGACAAATTCTTTATATATTCCATATAAAAATCTGCGTCTATAACTAACACGGATATAGCGAATTTATGGATATAACGAAGTAAATTCCTATTCCCCTTGAATTATAAATGAAATTAAAAATCACCTTTAAAATTCATAATGATTTTTTTGTCATTTTAAACTGGTAATTTTTAACAATCGCTTTCCATTACCATAAAGGATTTACATTTATTAAGAAATTTCTTTTGTACTTTTTCAAAAGATTTTGTCAATGCAAAACAATACTCACACATACGCTGAGCAAATATATTGTCGGTATTGTTTACTATTCTCGTTAATCAAATTTGAAGATTGATTGCATTTATCATTAAACGTACACTCCTTTATTTGTGTAAATTAATAAAGCAACAAGTAAATGACAACTCTGATAGACTGTTTGTATGAATGCACATAATTTTGTTGAAATTTTTCTTTCGACATGTTCTTGTGTGACTTAATAATCCATCAACACAAATTATCATATATAAATCAGTGTGTATATTTCTTGTGTAAAAATATTTCTTCTTGAAAATATATAGGTTAAATTTCTCTTAGAGACAATACAAACACAAGTATATCGATTGCTGCTTTCTTATACAACTGATATACATGTAGAACAAATCAGTTTTTTAACGAATTCATTATATTTGAATTATGAATTTGCTATAAACGTATTTAGCGAATTATGCTGAGAGCGAATTTTTATGGTGTCCACAAAAATTTGCTATATCACAGTTTTACTGTATTCATAACGTACGTTCTAGAACTACAAAGAACTTATGATATTCTAGATACATGTACTTTCAACCCTTATGTACTATAGCAATAGAACTACAAAGTACTTATGATATTCTAGATACTTTCAGCCCTTATGTACTAGCAATAAAACTACAAAGTACTTATGATATTCTAGATACTCCAAGTACTTAATATATACATACAATAGAACTATAACTTAAAGGTATTCATAATATTCTATATTTTTAAGGTACTTTACACATTAACAATTAGAACTAAGTACATTATGAAATTTTATAAACTTCAGTACTTTACATACACCAATAGAACTAAGTACTTAACCGCTTATGACATTTTGATAAACTTCAGTACTTTACGTATAGCAATAGAACTAAGTACTTAACCACTTATGACATTTTTATAAACATCAGTACTTTACATACAGCAATAGAACTATAAGTACTTAACCGCTTATGACATTTTTATAAACATCAGTACTTTACATACACCAATAGAACTAAGTACTTAACTGCTTATGACATTTTTATAAACTTCAGTACTTTACATACAGCAATAGAACTAGAAGTACTTACAATACTCTATATGTGAAGCACTTTATGTACTTACAACAGATACACAAGGTAATCAGGACATGATTTCAGAAGGTCAGATATGTTATTTATAAGTACTACACGCAAGATACTGTAAGAAACAAAGGGTACTCACGATAGCATCACCCAGTTTTGGAGCCACACCCGCCAAGGAGGCTGCATGTAGGAAGATAAATAATTAATTACTACACAGCAACATCAAGAGAGAAGACTGCTAGAAACAAGTTCTTTATTTAGTGCGATTATGGTTTAATATTGATGTTTTAAAAGGCAATAGAAAACACAAGAAAATCGGATGAGTTTAAACATGCATTGTTATAAATTGAGATTGCATGGGGAGAGGTGGTGGTTGGGGGGCTAATAGAAAACGAGAATTTGCTTGAATCATGAATTGATTTTTTAGGTGGGGGAGGGGAGGCTAATAGAAAATAAGAATTTGTTTGAGCATAATCGTGAATGGATTTTTTTAGGTAGGGGAGGGGGAGGCTAATAGAAAATGAGAATTTGTTTGAACATATTTCGTGAATGGATTTTCATTGATGGAAGAGAAGAGCATTGAAATTCAACCCAAGTCAATGATTGGAAGAGAAGAGCATTGGAATTCATTCTTAACCTATATTATGTATAATTATCATCATCACTCCTTTCAAAACTATTCATTAATTTCTTTCTTTAACTTTTCTCTGGGTTTTAAACAATAATCTTATACATAGGTACAGTATAATTACAGTGGAAAAACATTCTCGTGTACATTTCATGCATCATTTGTGGCCATTACAAAACTAAATTATCTATTAAATTTTATTAGAGATGTTTGTTTTTGTTTCAGTGTGGTGTGTAATCTGGGTTTTATATAGAATTACTTATATGCACTAACTTGTGCATCTGTGGTGGCTGCATGCTTGAGTCCAACTGTGTATAGCGCACAAACATTTAATGTTTCTCCCAACTATAAATGTATTTATTAACGTATCTGTAATGTCTGTCTACATATATATGTGTGTCTTACATGTATATCCTTACCCCAGTCATAGCATAAGGAGATTGTGATGCTCTGGGGTGGGATGGGGTGGGGTGGGGTGGGGTGGGGTGGGGGTGTTGTTGGGGGGGGGGGGGGGGCAGCTCTGGGTGGGTGGGGGTGTTGTTGTTTGGGGGGGGGGGGGGGGCATTCTATCTCTGTTCTTCAAATCACAAAGTTCTGCTTTTATTTTGTCTAACCTTACAGATCCTTAGATATGTGAAAAGCATAGGAGTTTCATGAAAGCATTTTTCTGGATTTCCATACCCTTCAAAAGTGTACTGGTATAGGTTCCACTTAATAGACACACACAGGCGTCAAAAGAAAGGGAAACTCAATAGAAGGTGACAGAAGAAAAGGGAGGATGAAAGGTGACAAAATTACATCCTAAAGATAAAAAAGAAAAGAAAAGTCTTTTGCACATACTGCTTGTGGGAGTGACCCCTGTGCAGTGGCCTTTATGCACTAGAGGCTCCTTCTGTAGAACATTAAACATATTTTTCTTTGATGTATAGTTTGTATTGATTCAGTGGTTCACATTTTAAAAATGAGTTTTAGGTAGGGTTATGTGACCCCGTCTACTAGTTTACTGTCAGTCGAGGCCTCAAAACGGAAGCCGTGCAGAGAACACATGAATTTAATCTACGTGGAAGAAAAGAGTGCTGATCATTTTGTCCACAGATTTGAAAAATATAAGATCAATATTTTGAAGAAAAAAAACAATCTTTTTATTTTTCATTGATTTATTAGATGAATTTGAATTATCTTTCAAACAGAAGCAATTGTTGTTTCCATGAGCAAATATTCTTACTTTGTTTACATCCGGTCTTTTTTATGAAAGAAACCGAGAATATTCGAATGTATCTGGAGTTTGTCGTGTTATTAACTTATAAAATATTACGTGCATGTTTTTACTTCGTGAATGCAAGCGTGCATAATTTTCCAAACTGCAACTCGGCCATACGCATCTTTGATGCTTAAAGAGACACTACAGCTCATTTTGAGCAAAAATCATGAAATGACAATTTTCCCAGCGCTTTTTAAATTTTTGTTGCATTGTTGAATGTATGAATTTGCGAAAATAACGTCAAAAATTCTCGTTTTAACGTAAAATTTAATACTTTTTGATGGCCTATACATAAAATATCGAGTCTCCTCCTTTCGGTCTTCAGATGCATGCGCAGACAGTAAACAGTGCAGCATGTCGTCCAGTGAGAAAAAGTGTAGTGGATAGACAGATCCAGAATTTTAACAGATTTTGTGAGAAAAGAGGTAAAAACAAAATGAGATAAAACTCATATGTGAAATAAAATTGACCTTGCAATCAGTATGACTGTTAGAAAACAAAGGGCTAGGAGAAACGATTGTAACTCAGTGGCAGAAATAGGATTTCCGAAGGGGGATGTGAAAGTCAAATATTAGCCAAAGTAATCGGCTTTCTGGGTGCAAAATTTGGATTTTCACTCACAATTTGTGGCGAGAGGAAGGGGGATCCTGCCCCGCCCCCTAAATCTGCTATTGGGAGTAGCCGCGAAGACATGCACTGCTTTAAAAGTAAGTGCTATTTTTATCTGAACATGACACGCATTAGTTGTAAAAACATCGGTCAATTGGAACATGGAAGGGTTTCTGTTAAAATAATGATTTATATAATTACTTATTATAAGGAGCAAGGAATAATCTTATACTTGAAAGGTGAGTGTGGACCCCCTTGAAGGGGAATCTAAATAATTTCCTACACAACACCTTTGCTGTCATTCAAAATCATGTGATGTAAATAAGCATTCAAAAGTCCGAGTCAGCATGAAGAAACCTTTGAATTCCGGACGATCTTCAAAGCGCATTTGAGAGTAAATTGATGAATCCCATTGTTCAAAATTGTCAGTATTGATATGATATTTATCATTTTATCAATACGTGTTTTAAAAAACACTTTATTAAAATGTGGAAAATGAGCTGTAGTGTCTCTTTAATATTTTGAAATTATATAATTTACAGCTCTTTATATTATATTATTAAAAAAAAAAAAAGATGTCTGACTTGTGGACTTGTATATTTATGATTTTATGATTGACTATCACAGGTATATATCTTACATTGCATAGGAAACTTCTAGTGCTAATGTGTGTCAAAAAATTTGAAATTATGTAAATAATTTGTTAAAATGCTTACAATTTACGTGTACATATTTACAGTTCTAGTAGTTTAGAAGATCAGGGGGCATATTGTTTTTGTCCTGTCTGTCATTCTGTAATTCTGTCTGCAACTTTAACCTTGCTAATAACTTTTGAACAGTAAGTGATAGAGCTTTGATATTTCACATGAGTATACCTTATGACAAGACCTTTCCATGGGTATCAACACTTTTACCCTGTGACCTCCACCTTGGAGTTTGACCTACTTTTAAAAAACTTTAACCTTGCCAATAACAGTAAAAGCTAGAGCTTTGATATTTGATATGAGTATTTCCTGTGATAAGACCTTTTTGTGGATATCAACATTTTTGACCATTTGATCTTGACCTTGGAGTTTGACCTACTTTTTGAAAATTTTAACCTTGCTAATAACTTTTGAACAGTAAGTGATAAAGCTTTGATATTTCACACGAATGTTCCTTGTGGCAAGACCTTTCCGTTTGTAGAAAACCTTTTGACCTTGACATTTGACCTACTTTTAAAAAGATTGACATTGGTCATAACTTCTAAATGGTAAATATTAGAGCTTTCATATTGCACTTGAACATTTCTTGTGACAAGATCTTTCTACTGGTACCAAGATATTTGTCTTTGTAACTTTGGCCATCTTCGGAATTGGCCATTATCGGGGGCATTCTGTGTTTCACAAACACATCTTCTTTTATACAAGTTTTGAGTGTTTATATGTCCATCTCATTATAACCTTTTCTGTGATACTGAAAATAGCGATGAAAACCCAGCATTGCAATTTATTTAACCCTGATCAGGCATCAGTCTGTATTATTAACTCTAAAATCTCACATTGCAACAGTATTATATTCTTTACAAAATCATAGTTCACTGTTCTATATCGATGTTATTACTATTCAACAGTAATGCTTTTACAATTGTTATTAGTCCAGATACTGGTATATAAATAATATTCTAAAATGCCTGAATTTGCAGCACTTCATGTCATATTGTTTCACTTGAGAAGACAGTTGTCTGGCTTGTGGACTTGTTTATTTATGTTGGACTGTAACATGTAAATATTTTTCATTGCATAGGAAACTTCTAGCCCAAATGTGTGTTAAAAAATTTGAAATTACTATGTTACCAATTTTGTTACAATGTTTACAATTTACATGTTCTTGTTTACAGTTTTAGTAGTTTAGAAAATGTCCTTTACTAAAGAAAGAATTGGAGTGTTTACATATCCACTTGATTTTAACCTTTCATGTGTTATTGACAGGTTGTATTGTGCAATTCCAAATTATGCCATTATCAATTTTATCTTTAACATTTGGTTTCATTATGTTGGTCCATAAAAAATAAGATATTAAACATATACTGTCAACCTATCATATGTTATCTTTCTGTTCTGTTGACATATTAAACTTTGTTCCATACCTTTATCTATATTTCTTTTCATTTACTTTATTATAGCATTCATGCTTTTTCACAAGAGTTCAGCACCTGATTTAGCTACGAATAGCTGAAGAGCTAAGTGCACAAGTTAAAATGGTGACCCTCACTATAAAATACAAACCAAGAATATTGAGGTTTAATAAGGAAGGAACTATCTCGGCGAAATGATAACCAAGAATATCCAGTTCTGGATCATATTGATTAAACAAAACTGGCAACAAGACTAGGAGGTCACAATACAAGCATTCCTTAAGATATTCGTTTTGGACTCAAAACCATAAAAAAGGAACAGATTTCAAGAAAATTTCGATTTTGAACACTTCTTTTCTTGTATCAAAAACATGAATAGGAAGTTGTACGTAAATCTGCAATTCAAGACCTATGTCTGATTAAAGTATTTGTCTGGAGAGTTTTCCTATGAATTGTCATATTAGCATAACTGCACCATTTCTGAAAGTTATGCATTGAATAATTTGACCCCGTCTTTCAGTACTGTCAGGACTTTGATTATTCTAAGCCCCCCTTTCTCTTCTGAGGAACATTCTATAAAATCTCTGACTGTCAAAAGGAGATGTGTTGCTTATATTTGTATATTTTATATCTAATAGTTACAAATATTTTTACTAATAGATCTAGTACATTTATATGTCTATCAAAATTCTGCAGAACTTATGTTTTCCTATGTTGTAAATATAATTATATAATATTTTTGGCCAACAAGAAACTTTGTCTATCTGATGAAAAATAATTAAAAAATCACAATATTATTTGTAACAAAAGTTAGGAAATTGTGTAACTACAAATAGAATATAAACAGTGAATGACTGAACAGTAAGAGCATGAATTATCATCGAAACAATCTTAGGAAGGAAACGTACCAGGATTATCTCCTGTGAAAGCCACGACCTTACAGCTGGGATTGAAGTTGTATCGACCAATGAGAAACTGGCTTACACTTCCCTGTGAAAATTAAATAAACAGCTGTGCACTATCTGATTTAGCAAATCTCCTTAGATGCACAGGAGATGACATGTGTATTTAGCAGCAAATGATATATACTTACAATAATTTGTTTTGATGACACCATGTCCCCCAGTTTTGAACTTAAGTCTGATCCACAGGCCTTAAATATAAAGGGTGCATTTGATAAGTGGTGTTTCTCAATCACTAAACAGCTATTCTATATCAGAGTCCATGGAAACTACTTCAAAGTTTTCTTGCAAGCATTATAATTTAAATGCCTTTTTAAAAAAGAAAAACCCATCATGCTTCATCTAGACACATTATTCCACCTTGTTAAAAAACGCACATGCACACACGCAAGCACAAACACACAAACTCAACCTTTTATCAACATACATGTACTGCTACAAGGATTTCAGAATTCCTACTTAAAGGGTATCAGTACGGTTCATGCACCATTCATATGGATTGCACTGACTCAGACAAAAATATTTACCTGTAGACATTTGGGTGACCACTTCTTTGTTGTAATGTCCAGCAGGTTCATTCCGGACCCATCACTCAAATCTATTGGTGCATAATCTCCAATCAAGAGCGATGCAGCAAAGCTACTGACCAGTGATATCCTCTACAAAGATTTGAAACATATATCCACTTGATACTGGCCAGGTGTGTTTATTATTTACATGTGTACTTCTTTTTACTGTCTTAGTAAGTCTCCATTTATATCTGCCAATTCTCCATACAGTATGAAGGTCTGCAGTGTTACAGTTGGTTCAGAATTTGAAAATAAACAAATTTACACATGACACATGATATTGTCTAACAGTATTACTTTAACTCTGTGACCTAATACTCTGATGTTAACTAACAGTATCATTTTAACTCTGTGATATGTCATACTCTGATGTCAAGTAACAGTATCACTTTAACTCTGTGATGTCATACTCTGATGTTAACAAACAGTATCATTTTAACTCTGTGATGTCATACTCTGATGTTAACAAACAGTATCATTTTAACTCTGTGATGTCATACTCTGATGTTAACTAACAGTATCATTTTAACTCTGTGATGTCATACTCTGATGTTAACTAACAGTATCACTTTACCTCTGCGATGTCATACTCTGATGTTAACTAACAGTATCACTTTACCTCTGTGATGTCATACTCTGATGTTAACAAACAGTATTACGTACGTTACCTCTGTGATGTCATACTCTGATGTTAACTAACAGTATCACTTTACCTCTGTGATGTCATACTCTGATGTTAACTAACAGTATCACTTTACCTCTGTGATGTCATACTCTGATGTTAACTAACAGTATCATTTTACCTCTGTGATCTCATACTCTGATGGCCTTGTCTGAGATATCTTCATGATCTGATTTCCTGTGTATCTCTCAAAGCCACGAGACCCCGTTATTTCTGCCAGTTTCTGCAAAAATAATGCAACCAACATTTGCAGTTTATTTCAAAAGTACACATCTAATAAGTTAAACATGTTTTAGAACTTTGAAATTTACTGGAAAATATTAATTTATGTTTTTGAAAATATTTCAATCGATCATTTGTATCTTGCATTTCATTTTTACTATCAAAATAAAATAAAGCAATAAATGACACCTTCTCTCCTAAGACAACCAATCAGGGAATTTCCAACTTGAGTAACCCACCAGGGGACCTCAAACATAAGACAACCCACCAGGGGACCTCAAACATAATATAACCCACTAGAGAACCTCTGACATCAGATAATCCTCCAGAGAACCTCAAACAATATAACTTTCGTGATTAGAATAGGTCCTCAGTACCCCTTACTTGTCTTAAGAGGCGACTAAATGGGCGGTCCTCGGGATGAGACAGCAAAAATTTAAGCCCAGTTTCACAGCAGTTGTGGTACGATAAAGATCCCTCTGTGCTCAAAGGCCGTAAACACCAAGCATAGGCCTAAATTTCGCAGCCTTTCACCGTCAATGGTGACGTCTCCATATGAGTGAAATATTCTTGAGAGGGACGTTAAAAAATATACAATCAATCAATCAATTAAACTTAAGACTAGAAATTGTTTTCATGAATAACAAATGTATCCCCAGCTCTTCAAATTGGGAGCACTCGTGACCAAATGAAACCTCCTTCCATTAATGTACTGCATAGTGTGGAGGAGAAAGCATGAACTGGAACATATATATAAACATTAAGAACTCTGATGAACCATATAGGAGGAGAAGTGCTCATAAACTATTTTACATCCTCCACCCCTCAGATCCACTATAACTTTAAGGATAACAATTGGATCCTTCTGTCCCTACAATATGCACATCTGCAAATGGCAATGAAGTATTGTAAGTTTCAAGTCTATCAAATAAGCCATATAGGAGGAGAAGCATTCACAAGCTATTTTACATCCTCCACTCCTCTTAGATCCACTACAACATTTAGGAAAAGAATTGGATCCTCCTGTCCTGACAATATGCACATCTGCAAATGGCAATGAAGCACTGTACAAAGTTTCAAATATATCAAATAAACCATATAGGAGAAAAGATGTTCACAAGATATTTTACATCCTCCATCCCTCTTAGATCCACTATAACTATTAGGAAAAGAATTGTATCCTCTCATCCTGACAATATGCACATCTACAAATGATATTAAAGCATATATTGTACAAAGTTTCAAGTCTATAAGAGAGCCATATAGGAGGAGAAGAGTTCACAAGGTTTTGTGACAGACAGATGGATGGATGGAAAGCCTAAAGCAATGTCTTCCCCTGAAAGAGGGGAGACATAATAACCCATCAGAGGACCTCAAACATAAAACATACTAGAGCACCTCAGATGTAAGATAACCCACTTAGTGACCACAAACTTAAAGGACACAACGCATGTTTCTAAACTTTTTCATTTTTTCAGCAAAATTAACTCTTTTTATGCCTAAAACTACTTTAAATGTGTTTTAAATGAAATATTTTGCGTAGTTTTCGAGTTTG
Organism: Ostrea edulis; assembly: GCF_947568905.1. NCBI lineage: Eukaryota > Metazoa > Mollusca > Bivalvia > Ostreida > Ostreidae > Ostrea > Ostrea edulis. Next base: position 37,131,829 of record NC_079172.1, on the reverse strand, counting down.
AAACCGATGAAATTCAAATCTTGCGATATGCATATTTTCTTTCGCTAGTTTACGCGCCATTTTGTGTGACGTCATATGCGCCCTCGGGTTTGAAAACATCTATTGGTCATTTCATAAACAGATTAGATTTAATCGACAAAAAACCAATTGTCATGTTAACGGCTTGTAAATAATAATGCATTAAGATGTTTTGTGCCGTGCTTGGGTGTACTAGTTGTCGGTAGAAAGGATTTAGACTGAGTATTTTTCAATTTTTCGAAGGAAGGTACGAGAAAAAAGACGTGGATAATTTTTTTGTTGGAGCAAAAACTTTACCTTTAAAAAACACACCCAGTCACCTTTTCAAACATCGCTTGGACAGAGACCCTGATAAACTGCGAGAAAATGGATATATCGAAGCTTTATTAGTACTGGTAGGCCTATAGCATACATTCTGTTTTGCTCTTCAAATTCAATACACACTCGGATCAACTGACCTTCACCTTTTAACAACATATATCGACGATACAACACTGTACAATGTAACTTCTACCAACTGGTAGATTTACAACAACAAAAAATAAAGATACAAAATAATTGAACTTTTAATTATACAAATAATAAAATATTGTATTTCCTAACTTTAAATTGAATTATAAAATTATTTCTTTATTGAACTCGTAGCATCTTGAGTGCGTCAGTAGGCTATAACGCCGTGCTCCCACTTCGTACTTCCTAAAGACGTGCAGATCACAGTTCAAAAATAGTAATAAGATTGCTTTATCAAAATAAAATAATGTGATTACCACTTTAAATTTGAATATTTTTATTGATTTGTGTGTGTGTTGTCTTTTTTCTTTCTTTCCGAAATGCACGCGTGACAATAGCTTGGCATAGGGCCTAGTTGTCAACAATTTAACGTATCATAATTTGTCTAATCCAAAAATAAATAATGATTGCACTGTTTATTTTAGAAAAACAGCGCCAATTACAGATGTATAAAGGAATAACATCCCCAAACAGTTTGTAGACAGCGACCCATATAAACATTATTTACTCACAATTTTGCCGATTTCATACACGCTTTACTCGCTATATTTGGGTATTTACATCGTTATATGTGTGCACTGGTGGCGAACACATATAAAACTCGGACAATTTATCAACATCGATTTAAATGTTGCCCATGGTAAATTAATTAGGCCCCTAAAAGTTGAGTTTTTAATAATATCTCGCAGTACTTTCACAATCCGAAGGGCGCATGTGACGTCACTGTACCACGTGACTACCTACCTAATTAACTTGACTTTTTGAAATCCAGGCTTAGATTTAAGTCTGTATTGTGGTTAATTATCGCAAAATTTCGGCGAACGAACTATTAGAATTAATTACTATAAGCATAAAGAAGACAAAATGCATGTAATATTGTATACTTTGAAAACATGAGATATGTCCTTTAAGATAACCCACTCAGTCACCTCAAACTTAAAATAACCCACTCAGCGACCTCAAACTTAAAATAACCCAGCAGGGGCCTCCCATTTAGGATAACCCACCAGGATATATCCACTTGAGGTAACTCACCAGAGGACCTCCCACTTTATCCTCTAGCTCCCGGCAATTCTTTGTTGTGCTGGCATCCATCCAAATCGGTGAATCAGGGATGGAAAAACCATTCTGTCAGGAAAACAAACTGCCACTAATTTACAATCATCATACTAATTTACCATCATCATACCCTACCGTGTGGGCACACAGTAAATGAATGGCCATATCTGGTTTTTTCTTTCTTTTTCTTTCGGCAATTCTCGATTTTATATACTTTTCCCATTGTTTTTTACATGCATTTTTGTATTTCTTGACTGTATACATGTACATACATTAATGCCCTTTTAACAAGAAACAAGTTAAATCATAAAATGTAGATACAATAAGCAAGGCTATAGGAACCTCCAGGGCCAGCGAAAAAAAAACCAATTTGCTATAACCAAACTTCATTATACAGTAAAATATAGTTATAGTAAACCCCTAGGGCCAGTGAAAAAAACCCAGTTTGCTATAACCAAACTTCATTATACAGTAAAACATAGTTATAGCAAACCCCCAGGGCCAGCGAAAAAACAGTTTGCTATAACCAAACTTCATTATACAGTAAAATATAGTTATAGCAAACCCCTAGGGCCAGTGAAAAAAACCCAATTTGCTATAACCAAACTTCATTATACAGTAAAACATAGTCATAGCAAACCCCCAGGGCCAGCGAAAAAACAGTTTGCTATAACCAAACATCAATATACAGTAAAACAAGGTTATATTGAATACCCAGGGCCATCGAAAAAAACAGCTCGCTATAACCAAACTTCATTATACAGTAAAACAAAGTTACAGTATAGCGAACCCCCAGGGCCAGCAAAAAACAGATCGCTTAAAACTTACCTTGTAACTTTGTTATATCCAATAAATTTTTTTTTACTTTCCTCTTATAGGGAAATAAATAATATCTTGGCAATCAGTGTGAATTTGTTATAAACGTGTTCATTATAAGTGTGTTTTACTGTAAGTGTGAATTTGTTATAAACATGTTCATTATAAGTGTGTTTTACTGTAAGTGTGAATTTGTTATAAACATGTTCATTATAAGTGTGATTTACTGTAAGTGTGAATTTGTTATAAACGTGTTCATTATAAGTGTGTTTTACTGTAAGTGTGAATTTGTTATAAACGTGTTCATTATAAGCGTGTTTTACTGTAAGTGTGAATTTGTTATAAACATGTTCATTATAAGTGTGTTTTACTGTAAGTGTGAATTTGTTATAAAAGTGTTTATTATAAGTGTGTTTTACTGTAAGTGTGAATTTGTTATAAACGTGTTCATTATAAGTGTGATTTACTGTAAGTGTGAATTTGTTATAAACATGTTCATTATAAGTGTGTTTTACTGTAAGTGTGAATTTGTTATAAACATGTTCATTATAAGTGTGTTTTACTGTAAGTGTGAGTTTGTTATAAACGTGTTCATTATAAGTGTGTTTTACTGTAAGTGTGAATGTGTTATAAACGTGTTCATTATAAGTGTGTTTTACTGTAAGTGTGAGTTTGTTATAAACGTGTTCATTTTAAGTGTGTTTTACTGTATGAAGAATTGAAGTCTAACTTCTGTATATTATGGAGGATATAAAATGTGTGAGTTATTGCAATTCTGAGTCAAAAAAACAAAAAGTGATGACAAAATAAATGTTTTAACATCACAATTCCAGTTCTACAATGTTACAATTCCAGTTCTATGATGTCATGATTCCAGTTAGCTGAATGTCACGATTCCTTTTAACAATGTCATGATGCCTGTTATAATGTCATGATTCCTATCAACAATGTCATGATGCCTGTTAACAATGTCATGATTCCTGTTAACAATGTCATGATTTCTGTTAACAATGTCATGATTCCTGTTCACAATGTCAGGATTCCTGTTCACAATGCCATGATTCCTGTTAACATTTTCATAATGCCTGTTAACAATGTCATGATACCTATCAACAATGTCACGATCCTGTTCACAATGTCATGATGCCTGCTAACAATGTCATGATTCCTGTTAATAATGTCATGATTCCTGTTAAAAATGTCATGATGCCTATCAACAATGTCACAATCCTGTTAACAATGTCATGATGCCTGTTAACAATGTCATGATTCCTGTTAATAATGTCATGACGCCTGTTAACAATGTCAAGATTCCTGTTATCAATGTCATGATTCCTGTTAACAATGTCATGATTCCTGTTAACAATGTCATGATGCCTGTTAACAATGTCATGATTCCTGTTAATAATGTCATGATTCCTATTAACAATGTCAAGATTCCTGTTATCAATGTCATGATGCCTGTTATCAATGTCATGATTCCTGTTAAAAATTAATGTCATGATTCCTGTTAACAAATTCATGATTCCTGTTAACCATTTCATGATTCCTGTTAACCATTTCATGATTCCTGTTAACCATGTCATGATTCCTGTTGACAATGCCATGATTCCTGTTAACAATGTCATGATTCCTGTTAACCATGTCATGATGCCTATCAACAATGTCAAGATTCCTGTTAACAATGTCATGATGCCTGTAAACAATGTCATGATTCCTGTTAACAATGTCATGATTCATGTTGACAATGTCCTGATTCCTGTTAACAATGTCATGATTCCTGTTAAATTCATGTTAACAATGTCATGATGCCTATTAACAATATCATGATGCCTGTTAACAATGTCATAATTCCTGTTAACAATGTCATAATTCCTATTAACAATGCCATGATTCCTGTTAACAATGTCATGATTCCTGTTAACAATGTCATGATTCCTATTAACAATGTCATGATTTATGTTGACAATGTCATGATTCCTGTTAACAATGTCATGATTCCTGTTCACAATGTCATGAATCCTGTTAACAATGTCACGATGCCTGTTAACATTGTCATGAGTATTCCGTGTGAGATGCCCAGCCTGATATGAATGATCATGCAGTGCTCTATTTATAGACACAAGGAAGTTATGCTCCACTTGCGCAGGAATTTCGGCCACTTTTTTCTAAACTGTTTTGTTTTTTCATCTCCTCGGTATGAAGAGTTCTTGTAGGATTTCCAAAATAGGTTTCAATCTTACATTGTAGTGATATTACTATACTTCGTATGTCGACCTGGTTAGCTCAGTGGCTAGAGCACCTTTATAGTAATGCTAGAGTCCCTGGTTCAATCCACAATTAATCCAATGACTATTCTCCCCCTTTTTGCTACAATAACTTAGTAATGTCTATATATAAAGGCACAACCATAAGTAATATGCAAAAGCTGAATTTACATTTTATATATGTCACAACAAGAAACTATCAAACTGTGCTAACTATAACACAGGTCTGGTTATACACTAATACAAGAAACAAACTACGATGCAAGTGAATTGTATCTGAAACAAGAGGTACTGTGAGCAATGCTCACTAAGAATACCCCCCGTTACCCCAATCTTCCAAAGGGTGTTGTTAATAGGCATAAATTACCTCTTTCCTAAGTGTAAAAATACAGTATGCCTTTGTAGAAGAAAATGGAAGATATAGTCCGAACACAAATCCATGGTATAAACCTATAATTTTGACCTTGAGCTCAAAGGTCAAGATCATAAAGAGGTCATGAATGTACATGACACATAGTCTCATGGTGATACACCCATGTCTTATGGTATGACTATGTCAAAACCCTATAATCAATTTTGACCTTGAGGTCAAAGTTCAAGGTCATATAGAGGTCATGAAGGTACCTGACACATCGTCTCATGGTGATACACTCATGTGTCAAATATGGTATGCCTATGTCAAAGAACAAAAAAGTTATGGCCCTGACACGAATCCATTATAAAAACCTTTAATTTTGACCTTGAGGTCAAGGTCATATGGAGGTCATGAAGGTACATGACACATTGTCTCATGGTGATACACCTGTGTGCCAAATATGGTATGCCTATGTCAAAGAACAAAGAAGTTACGGCCCTGACACGAGTCTATTGTAAAAACCTTTAATTTTGACCTTGAGGTCGAGGTCATATGGAGGTCATGAAGGTACATGACACATCGTCTCATGGTGATACACTCATGTGTCAAATATGGTATGCCTATGTCAAAGAACAAAGAAGTTATGGCCCGGACACGAATCCATTGTAAAAAACCTTTAATTTTGACCTTAAGGTAAAGAGTCAAGGTCAAATAGAGGTCATGAAGGTACATGACACATCGTCTCATGGTGATCCACCTGTGTGCCAAATATGGTATGCCTGTCAAAGAACAAAGAAGTTATGGCCCGGACACGAATCTGGAGACAGACAGACGTCACGGACAGACAGACAGACAGAGTGATTCCTATATACCCCCTAGAACTTCGTTCGAGGGGTATAATGATACCAAAACTTCTATATCGTTGAAAAACACCACACTATCTTTCAGGCAAAGTTATACCACCTACATTATATACATCCATCAGATCATGCTTGTCCTTTTCCATAACTGGTTAACACCTTTATTTATTGTCAGAGATGCTTAAAGACTCTTACATTTTTAAAGAGTTTCATAAAGATTTTTTTCCAGTATTCTTTTGAAATGCTCATTCAACATTTACACTGTTTTTGGTGTTCTTAAATCATTTTTAAATTCCAGGGGCTGGTCCATGGCACCAAATGTAACAGGAAGTAAGAAAATGCCTGCAAGGGGATTAAGATCAGGGATTAATGTCTTCAAGTGTGAAGACATTTAAGGAAGTAAGAATGTAGCGGTCAGCCAGGTTCGATCACCAGTGGCCAGATAGCTCAGTTGATAGAGCTCCTGACTAGAGATTCAGGGGGTCAGGGTTTGAATCCTGATCTGGTCCATTGCATTTTCTCCCTTCCTATTACACCTTTAATAGTAAATATTCAATGTTTTTTTTACTCACAAGGTAATCAATATTTTACCTGTAGTTGTTCATGCAGTGATGCTTTCTCACAAACTCATTCATTTTTACCTGTAGTTGTTCATGCAGTGACGCTTTCTCACAAACTCATTCATTTTTACCTGTAGTTGTTCATGCAGTGACGCTTTCTCTGTAAGATTTTTCAAGACTTCCTTGGTTCCCTTCTTCCAATACACACTGCCGTGTTGCTGAACAAAAGAACAGGTTACATTTAATCAAAACCTTCCAATCTGATGAAGGGGAAAAAAATCATGAAATGCTGTAGCTGAAATGGTTGTTTTTTTTTGTTTAATTCCCATATAGGGATTACAATTTGGTAGCAAATTTAATTTTCCATAAGAATTAACTTAAACTTAGATCAACAGTGTTACACACACAGACGTGAACACAGCATACAGAAAAGTGATGTTCATTTCCGACAAGATTAGAAATAACACTTTACGCACTGAATGTAACGAGTTATGTCTATCAACAAAGATAAATTGGATGGCCCTGCTGCCATGTTTTACTGTGTGCAGAACAAGACGCGTTAACCTTTAACAAAACACACCTGGCCAGCACCGGATATGCACACCAGCCTGTTGAAAGGGAAGCCATCTTCCTTCATTCGATCCAGTAAAATGTCAAATGCCTTTTAAAAAGAGACATTGCATACCTTATCATATCTTTCTTAGAACTGTGTTGCCATATATATATTCCAAAAACATGAATTCAGTATGCCGTTCTTTGGAAATATTAAATAGTGTGCTAAATACAATAATTTAATTTGGTAATATCAATTATGAACAAATTACTTTTCATCCATCAATTTTTGAGGGAGGTTGAAAACAGTGATCAAATGATATTACCACAAATGAAAATACAGCATCAGAAGATTACGGTGTTAGAACTTTTGCCTGATGTAGCAACATTCTGTCATGTTAGTGCAAACGTTTTCAGAAATTAAAAAATGCAGAACCCAAGTAAGACTGACAGATTGTCATCTTAACACAGCAATCTACATGTACTTAGCAGACAAATTACCTGTACTTTTGATCATTCGAAATAGCAATGGCTGGACTTACCTTGACCCACATAATTGATGGGGTGGTAACTGTCACGTGGTCATCTTGGATGTGGACCCCTCCCTGGGTTCTAAAATCATTCAAATTCTTGAATTAAAATTCTAATTTCTTATGCATTATGTGTAAAAGCTCATTATGTTAATTGTTGTGGACCACTATACGCTAACTTACTGTAGATTTCTAAATAAGCGTGAGGGGATTTCTTATCACATAATTTTGAAAGAGGCATCAGTCATGAAATAAAATCACTCGTTTTTTATTTTCTGGTGCTAAAATACATGTAAGAATTCTTGATTAACAGACAACACACAAATTCATGTTCACTGTAAGTACCATTTGGCATATACAAGTCATTTTGTCATAGTAAAGTACTTACATAAAATAATGAATCTACAGTACATTGTATATAAAAACCTTAACAACAAGAGATGTTTGTAATTCACATATGGCCCCACATGATGCAAAATTAAAAAAGGGTTTACACACACATCATTTAATTGATAGTAGTATCATCAATTCAAAATATTGAACAGACAATATTTTCCTATGTCAAGAGTGGATTGACCATGCGACCTAAAAATCAATAGGGGTCATCTTCTCCTGAAGATGTACCAGTGTACAAAGTTTCGTGTCTGTCAAGCAAAGGGTTCTCAAGATATTGAGCAGACAGTATATTCCTATGACCAGTTTGACCCTTGACCTTTGACCATGTGACATCAAAATCAATAGGGGCCATCTTCTCCTGAAGATGTACCAGTGTACAAAGTTTGATGTCTGTCAAGCAAAGGGTTCTCAAGATATTGAGCGGACAGTATATTCCTATGTCCAGTTTGACCCTTGACCTTTGACCATGTGACATCAAAATCAATAGGGACCATCTTCTCCTGAAGATGTACCAGTGTACAAAGTTTGATGTCTGTCAAGCAAAGGGTACTGAAGATATTGAACTGACAGTATATTCCTATGTCCAAAGTAGATTGTCCCTTGAACTTTGACCTGAAAAACAATAGTACTGATTTGTATACTGCGATGACATTGTCAGTACCGATTTGTATACTGAGATGACAGTGTCAGTACTGATTTGTATACTGCGATGACATTGTCAGTACCGATTTGTATACTGGGATGACAGTGTCAGTACTGATTTGTATACTGGGATGACAGTGTCAGTACTGATTTGTATATTGTGATGACAGTTTCAGTACTGATTTGTATACTGCGATGACATTGTCAGTACCGATTTGTATACTGCGATGACATTGTCAGTACCGATTTGTATACTGAGATGACAGTGTCAGTACCGATTTGTATACTGTGATGACAGTGTCAGTACTGATTTGTATACTGGGATGACAGTGTCAGTACTGATTTGTATACTGGGATGACAGTGTCAGTACTGATTTGTATACTGGGATGACAGTGTCAGTATTTACTTGTATTCTGGAAGGTCAGTGTCAAACTTCACTGCAGTCTCATTCACTATTTTCAAGTCATCATTTATGGTGACTGCCTTGATCTGAAATCACAGTGCACTGTACATATCAAATATCATTCAAATATTTCAGATTGGAAATGTATATATAAATAAGAACTTGCAAGATGGTAAACTTGTCACATTCTTACCTTTAAAAGTCAAATTTTGTATGTGAAGAATATTTTACTTCAATTAATAATTACAAATATAGATCCAATGTCATTTTGTAGATTCCGAGTGCCATCACAGACTTGTTATTGAAACTGGTAGATATTACAATGTTCCTAGAAATGATTCTGCAAAAATTGTTGAAATTCACTTCCCTATAATTCATTGTGTCAAATTTAGTCATGAAAGAGAGAAATTATCTAAATCAGTACATTTGAAAATGAACAATTTAAAATTGATTTATCAGACAATGAGGCCCAAAGGGGGAGGGCATGGGAGGGGGTGGTGGTTATAACCCTCGAATCTAACAAAAAAATTGATTTAAAATGGTGCATTTTAAAGCGTTTTTGACTGAAATTCTTGTTCCTTCTTCCGTTCATTTATAGTTACCACATCCTTTATAGGTTCCACCCCCCACCCACCCCCAATCCTCCACTAATTATGCCCCGTTTGGGGTTATTGGGGTTAACAATTGACTGTTATTTGTTGCTATTTGTATACAGTGCAGAGCCGACTTTAAATCAAATTTACTTATTTATTTAGTTACTTACTAACGATCACAAATAATTCCAACAGAGAATTTGCAATCTAGCGACTATGCCTAGTTTCATAAAAAAAAAGATACGTCCTAATCAATTGATAGAGTTCTTGATATGTATATAATTCAATCACAGGGTCTTCTTTTCCATTTTCTTCTCAATCTATATATAAATATCTTCCCCTGTGATTCAATCATGTGTAAATATTTTCATCAGAGAGAGAGAGAGAGAGAGAGAGAGAGAGAGAGAGAGAGAGAGAGAGAGATCTATATCTAAGATCTGCCTAACATTGCAATAAGGTAATCCTTGAACTACATTCACATCGGGATCGAGATTGTTGACTAATGTGCAATGCAATGCAAAGGAAAAAAATGTTCACAGTAATGTAAATTTCTTAAATGTTTATGAAGGTCTGGAATGCATTAACACAATTATATAAAATTACCTGTTGTGTGCTAAAATCAAGTCCGAGAAACAGCCGAGCTTCCTCCGCGTCCATTGTTATCAGTCGATATCGAAAATCTGGGTCATTTTACGATTAGGCTTACCAGAGGCAGGTACTAAAAAGTGGGAAGGCTGGCAAAGCACGTGTTTCTGAGATCATGTGGAGAGAAAGAATATGAAATGCATTAACATTTTATTTTTATGAGGGTTTTCGAAAATTAATTGTTTGACACAGAAACTGCGGTTAGAGGGCGCATCTTTATATGAGGCAGGGGGTTATGGGGCCGCCTGGAGGCCCCAAGAGGGTCCAGGGCATGAAATTCGTCCTGGAGGGGACATAGGGAGTGAAGTCCCCGTTATCTCCTGGATTTTACAGATTTTTGATAGGGCTTGAAATATGTGTCAAATGTAGTCACTTTTCCTATTTTCTGTCATTTTTAATAGTGATATTAATAAAATGACGCAGATTTTAAGGGTTTTTGGAAAGGTGGATCCTGTCTAGTAAAATTATTTCTGTTCCTGTTTTTTAAAACACAGAACAAAATACTCAAATACAAGATGACACCTCACCACAGCACAGAAAAAAATCACAGTCCTTTTGGAATCGGGAGAACTACCACTTAACCTATGCAGACTACAACTTTCTCTAAGGTACTGGGTTAGGGTCTCCTCTGACAAAACAAATCCTGCAAATACATTATTGCAAGCACCTCATACATACGCATACCCTGACACCAAATCCAGCGAAAGGTGGGGGGAGGGTAGAAAAAATGGACCATTTGGCTACCAAATATGGAAATACACAAACACTTATGGGCTACCCGAGCCACCAACCAAACAATTGCTCCATGGACCTCTCCTCCTCCTACAGTTTGCACCAATATCGGCAGTGCAATCAACAACAACAAAAAACCCAACAACACAGTAACCAACTACAGATTAAAGCAATTGCACTGCAACGCATAGACATACACTACCAAGGGTTTCAAAAAATCTACACTGATGGAAGCAAAGAACCCACTACAAGCAAAACGGGTGCAGCCATCTACGACCCCAGCGGTCCCACAGAGGAGGGGTATAGTTGCACGGACAACATCTCTGTCTATTCGGCGGAGATGGTTGCTTTAATTGCTGCACTTAAATACATTCACAATAAGGGATGTCGGAGAACGGTAATTCTCAGTGACTCCCTTAGCGCACTACAAACATTTCAAACTAGTAGGCCAGATCTTCTCAACACCATCCTCACCCTCTTGCATCATTCCACGCAATACAATCAACACATCTTCACATGTCGGCATTCCAGGAAGCGAGGGTGTTGACAACACTGCCAAACAAGCAGACTCTGCTAACCATATTTATCAGCAACATTAACTCTATCGTACCAGCAATATTAAACTTGATCACATATCCACAGGATATACTAACTACATATGTATATCTAAGTGGCACTAATTGCTCTTGGCTCGAACTCCGTATCTTATTTTAGAGATGCCCCAGTTGGGGTAGGAATCGGCCATTTGCATTTGGTTGCATCTTCTCTCACTCTCTGCTTCATCATCCTCTATCATCGAAATGGTTTGTGTGGCGTTGGCACTATGTCAGGTCAGAATTTGCAATTGTCAAATGTCTCATAAATACGCTGCGTCACATCCATACTCAATACACGTCCATACCTACATCACTTACTGACACGCTCAACAGTCGGACACTCTTGAAGTAACACCTCTGCACTATAAATCTACACCACCATCATAAAGACTCATGCGCCATCTAACGTTAATTCCGATAATATTTACATTTACCAGTGTATTTCCTTATATGGCAATACTAATGAAATTGACATTCAATTTCGTATAACATGAAGTCTTCTATGCACGCCACCCAGCGTCAATTTTGTTAAAGACTATTGGTTTTGTTTTGCATCTTTCGTTTTGCAATGTATTCTGTTGGTTTTGCAATGAGTCTGTCAATTATGCCCCCCTTCAAAGAATAGGGGCATATTGTTTTGCACCTGTCGGTTGGTACATGTAAGTCGGTCGGTAGACCACATGTTGTCTACTCAATATCTTGAGAACCATTCACTTGATTGTAATTATATTTCATATGTGGGTTGGTTATTAGTAGAAGAGGACCCCTATTGTTTTTCAGATCAAAAGGCGAAAGGTCAAGGGTTAAAAGTTATAAATCGAGACTACAGTACAATCCACGAGTATTCCCCGAAAAACACGGGGCTCCGTGGACTAAAAATCCATGCTTCACCGTGGGCCTTTGAAGTTGCAATTTCTGCGTCAGCTTTGAATCCGAGAGCCCTCCGCGGAACACGGTGTATCCACGGAGAGTCACGGTTTTTTCACGGACGATAGTTTCATTCATAATATGTGCAGCATATTTTTTATAGCGAGCGGCGCTCGCGTCGCGACGACCTCGCTCCAATGATTACGCAATTGAGTCACGTGGTTTGCTCTTCATCAGCTGAAAAATGATGGGGACTACCCATAATGCCTCCGGAAAAATGTCGCCGTCACTGCGGTATACTTCATTGACAATCCCGTAATTAAAATAATTAGATTGTTTAGAAAGTATAATTAACGTTTTTAAATTCCAGACAAGCTTTCTCATAGCTTCAAACGTTTTGTTTTTGCTTGGTTTGAGAGAAGAAAAAACATTGCAGCTAATATGACGTCACAATTCAGGCCCGTACCGAGGGGGGGGGGGGGGTGCGGGGGGTGCGAACGCACCCCCCCCCCCCCCTGTGAAAACCATTAAGCACTATTAAAGTCGGCTGTGTAAATCATCAAGCACTATTAAAGTCAAATATTTTCTAAAATCCCTAGCTTTTACTTCCACAGTAAGGAATGCAAGGGGAAGATAACGAACAGTGATCAATCTCATAACTCCTACAAGCAATACAACATAGATAGTTGAGCAAACACGGACCCCTGGACATACCAGAGGTGGGATCAGGTGCCTAGGAGGAGTAAGCATCCCCTGTTGACCGGTCACACCCGCCGTGAGCCCCATATCCTGATCAGGTAAACGGAGTTATCCGCAGTCAAAATCAGTGTACCAAGAACGGCTTAACAATCGGTATGAAACACGTCAGACAGCATTTGACCCAATGCGAGGTTGTATTGACGAACTAGATCGTTATAACGACCATAGAATTTGCGAAATGCTGACTTCAATCGAGACTGTTGATATCCCTGTACCATCAACTTGTTTGTCAGTAGCTTACCTCGATTTAAAAACTGACTATACCCAGAACAAGCTCTTGCATATCGAATCAGTTGAGATATATAAACGCCATATGCAGGTGATAATGGAATATTGCTACATAAATGTGGGAAGTTGACGATGGAGAAGCTGAAATCATCCCGTTTGTCATACAGTTGAGTTGTCACGAAATAAATTCAATACATATTGCCTATGCGTAAAGAAATACGGTTAACACAATCGGAACTCCTCGAATGTCTCGCGCACTCGACATATGTCGAGTGCGCGAGACATTCGAGGAGTTCCGATTGACGGTTAACATCGTATCCGGTTTCGGTTTCTTTTTTAAACGAATTGAGTCTTGATCAGTGGTATGTTTTGCAGACATTCTGGGACAAATGCATCGTTTCAAAGATCGATTTGATCTAGCTGAGTTTTAGTGTGACTGCATGCAGTTGTAGTACACAGGTAATATCAATAATGCTTTAAAGTATGTCTTCAGAAGTACGAGTCGGACTCATCACAATTAAACTGCATACAAAATTTAAAAAGAGTAATGCTTTTCGGAAACGTACAAATGTATTGTGTTGTCTGTCATTGCACTAAAACTGAACTTATTATCAATCAGTGAACATCTGACAAATCTAAAAATACCTTGTATGATGCGGGATGCAGCTCATCACAGTTTAGCTGGACATACGTACATATGGAGATCAATAAAACTTTAATTTACGACCCAGGGATCAAATGTTGGAACATAGAAATTAAAAAAAACCTTTCAACCTACCATCTCTTTTTATACGCCCGTCTTAAGACGGGACGTATTATGGTATGGCGTTCATGTCCGTCCGTCTGTCCGTCCGTCTGTTAGCTTTTTCGTGTCCGACCCGTAACTTAAATACTACAAGGCCTAGAATCATCAAACTTTGTCTGTAGATACATCTTGGGTAGAAGGTGTTTCACACATGAAAACCAGGTCACTGTGACTTTTCATTAAGAAGATATCCGTCTGTCCGTCCGTCTGTTAGCTTTTTCGTGTCCGACCCATAACTTAAATACTACAAGGCCTAGAATCATCAAACTTTGTCTGTAGATACATCTTGGGTAGAAGGTGTGTCGCACATTAAAACCAGGTCACTGTGACTTTTCATTAAGAAGATATGGCCATATATGGCAAAAACTTGTCCGGCTCATAACTTGAAAACTATTAGACCTAGAATCACCAAAATTGGTCAACTAATGCATCTTAGGTAGAAGGTGTGTCGCATCCTACTTTAAGGTCACTGTGACATTTAATTAAGGTGATATAAAAAAATGTTTTAATGGGTACAATCTATACTGTTAACAATATGTGACGGGCGTATCATGTGCCGTGGCGGTGCACTTTATTTTTTGCATATAACCATCATAACTGGACACGCAATTTTTTTTTTTTGCCTTAAGAACTTCTAGCAGTGCCCTTTATAAATGCTGTCTGTAATTTATGACTAAAATCTACTTTTATTTTTTGGACTTAGTACTGTGTTGTAGTTTGAAGTTTTGTTCACCTTTCATTACCATTTCTTGAAACAAAGTTTGAATAAAAATGTTAACATGTATACATGTTTTACTTCATATTTTGCATCTTGGCTCTGTGAATGAATTTAAAGAAGTGATCATTGGTACCTGCTAGGGGATATTAAGCAAATAAAAGCAAAACTGAAAGTCCAACTTCATATAATTAATGAATAACTTTCATTAGACAAGAACACGTTATTGACCAGCATTTCCTTACATATGACCAATTTTAGTATGTTTCACCTTTCATATTTATGAGTATTAAATAAGTAAATAAAAAGCAAAAATTGCATCCAGGATAGAGCATTTTTACCCTTATTTTTCTCTATTTCGCTTCTGCTTCTGCTTCGCCCTGGACCCGCTTGGGGGCCTTAAGCGGCCCCCAAACCACTCGCCGTAAATTTATGCACCCCCATTGAAAAAGTCTGGGTACAGGCCTGCAATTTGTAACTGTTTACACCAAGCGCGTTATATTTCCCGCGTTAAATGAAGAGGCGGATAAATGTCGTGTTTCAAGATGTTAATTTAATGGGCTTCGCTCGTCTCAACGGTCACACCGTACAACATATTAATATGTTTAAATCGAAATCTATATTCCATGGACAATTATAAAGGGTCTAAATAAGGTGATTTAAAGTAGAGTAATTCTTTTCTTTCTTTTTTCTTATATCAATTATCGTTGTTATTGTTATAATTTGTTTATTTGATTGAGGGTATCGTATCAATACCGATGTTCGAATGTTCTAAACTACCGAGAAAGACCGATTTTTTGAGATCCAGGCGCATACGTGATACTTAAATTACCTAGAGTACTCGCACTATTGGACGGGAAGTGTGCTGCCTACTGTTATTGTGTTGTTGACGCAGCTAAGCTCTCATGATTACTGATATTTTTACTGTTGGTACAAAAAATCATGTTGATACATGTATGCTGAGAAATGCTGGTATTTACTGATACATCTTAGAAATGCGGCGATTTTTGTGTTTCTCTAATTCTTAAGTATCCATATAGCTGTATCTTGGTCAAGTATAAAATTATTTCAATAAATACACGAGTTACAAATTGTCGGTTCTGTCTAATCTATATATAAATACAAAGCATCCAGAGGAATCCCCAACATTCCAATAGAAAGTAGTTTCGGCCATTTTTTCCCGTTGAATACGATATTCCAATAATTTTTCAACCAATGAAAAACCGTACATGTAAAATTAAATGATGTTATCTTTGGTAGTTCTCGTACTTTTTCGTTTTATTCAGTAATTGGCCTTTTCACGTAGGAAGGCTTTATATGTATCAGAGTTTCAATTTTAGTGTTTTGGTATAGACGTTTTTATAAAACATCATTTAATAATTTCTCTTTGTATCACAATTAATGTCTGTAATCAAATGGTACATACCGAGCGTAACTTTTCAAATAAAAGAAATACAATGTATTAAATCTTATAAATACATTAAATCATTACAAATTACTCAAATCGTGATACTTCAATTTATATTCTTATATACTTAAATCTTTCATGTAACATTTAAATTCATTCATGCAGTTAAAAGATGATAAAAGAAACACAGTATTTTACAATCAAAGGAATATAACAACGTCCTAAGATCTATCTTAAGATTTCTTGAAGTTAAGATAGTTTTGTGAAACGGAACTGTCGTATCTTATGATTGTCATAAGTCAGATCTTAAGGAAGTTAGCTCCTGAGCTTTTGAGCACAACTGCGCAGTATGCTACATCTAAGTATTTACTGGTTCAAAACTGATCCCATTGGTGCAAACATAGTACATATCTATCTATTCCTGAACCCTATCCAGTTGAAAAATTTGGTGTCAATTCAAATTTTGAAAGGGTTTGGGAGGGACTATATTTTGTGGCGGAATGATTCATTAATCAAAATGTTCTGAATCTACATATTACAGTTTCTGTTTCATCCAATGTATCGTCTATTTTTATACTCCTATACGTGTATTTCAGTTTTATGAATTATGACACAGGTAAGTGAGACTTGGAACTAGTTCAAATGTTGTAAATTTATTAACTTGGTTGATATATTTTTCCAAACAGAATACCGATTCTTAAAACAGTTTTAAGTGATTTACTCGAAATTTGGTATAAAAATTCTGTATCTTCGACAAATATTTAAAAAACTGACCTCCAACCCCCACTTTTTAAAGTTCCATTTTAAATTTTAAGACCAGACCTTGAGAATTATGTAAATTTCAGAAATTGACATTACATTACTTCTAATATGTCCTTATAAACTCTCAAGTTTGATATCATGAAGTTTTTCGAATATCAAGTGCAAAAAGGTCATTATTTATTTCCATTACTAGTATTATTATTTTTTTATCAGCAGTGTAAGAAGACATGATTATGTATCTACTTTATGTAATGATTGGTTTGTGTTGTTTATGTTGTGTTGACACCAACAGAGAAATCAAGTTTAATTGAATAAATCTTAAACAACCCCCCCCCCCCCCCCCAAAAAAACACCGTACGGTTGCTCCACGGATGACTGAATGTGGGCGGAGCTTATCCATGGTCAATGTTATTTACCTGGAATTTACCTGGCCAAGAGATCGGTTGTTGTGTATATTTTTATGATATACACAGAAAATTTCTCAGGTTATTACAAATTATGCTTAGTGTCTTGATTTGTGCAAAAAAAAAAAAAAAAAAAAAATTAAAATTTCTACCTACATGCATACCGCATTTCTATTTCCCGTAAACCTTCAAACTTGGTCATATTTATGTATTGCAAATGACAGGTTTAGCCCATTTCTAAACCTTTGCTTTTTAAAACTTCTAATTAAATTGTTATAATTATATCGTATATAAATAATTTCCGAAATTTAATATTACCCGGCGTTTCCAGGCACTTCCTGGTGTCCTGGGAGTTCGCGGTGTCGTGGGTGAAGTAGGTAAAATATCCATGTTTCGAGAGAATGAATAAATCCAAGTAGATCTGTGTACATGTACAACCAAATGAAGAATGGTCAAGATACCCCTCAATATGGGCCGTCTGTAGGGTTTCTGTAGCTGTAGTGTTTGCGTAATGGTGGTATCCCAAACAGAAGCTGACACGAAGTCTCCTCTCTCTCTCTCTCTCTCTCTCTCTCTCTCTCTCTCTCTCTCTCTCGGGTTTCTGTGGACGTAGTGTTTGTGTAACGATGGCATCCCAAACAGAAGCTGACATATAGGTAGTCTACTCCCCCCCCCCTTCTCTCTCTCTCCCTTACTCTCAATCATTGACTAAATGAGTAATTATTGTCATACGTATGCAACACTATTGCCATGCCATATTATTTCATCTATATTATTGCTACAGTTTTACACATTTCTCTCTCTCTCTCTCTCTCTCTCTCTCTCTCTTTATAAACATAAAACCGTGATAAATTATAAATAGCTCAATAACTAACTCTCTCTCTCTCTCTCTCTCTCTCTCTCTCTCTCTCTCTCTCTCTCTCTCTATCTTTATAAATATAAAACCGTGATAAATTATAAATAGAAATATCTCAATAACTCACTCTCTCTCTCTATAAATATAAAGCCGTGATAAATTATAAATAGAAATATCTCAGTAACTCTCTCTCTCTCTCTCTCTCTCTCTCTCTCTCTCTCTCTCTCTAAATATAAAGCCGTGATAAATTATTAATAGAAATATCTCAATAACTTATTTATGCTTTTTTACTGTTGTTTGATTTCTGATTGTGTAATTTATAATCCATGTGGTATTTCAAACAGAAGCATTTTTTAAACTACTGTAACAGTTTTACGCATGGGCAATATACATGTAGCCATTATACATGTTGATGTGCTGCGCCAATAAAGAATTGTTCATGTTTTTATAAATATAAAGCCACAATAAATCATTAATAGAAAATATTCCAATAACTTATTTTTGTTTGTTTTTTTGTTTTTTATTATTATTATTGTTTGATTTCTGATTGTTTAATCTATAATACATGTATAAAGATGGAGAGAGAAAATACGATGATAAATTGCATTGTATAGGGGACGTTAGAAATTAAAATATTCTAGGTGCGAGTCAATGCTATCAAAACTCAGGTATACCGGGGCTTTCCTCGAGATCTGAAGACTGCCGGTCATCTTTAGCCATGATTGTTACCAAAACATCTTTCTCAGGTAGCTGTAGACCATGGTCTCTGCAAACGTCAATCAACCTACATGTAAGCTCTATTGTTAAAAGTTTGATTGACCGGCGGCTTATCATTGATCATGACACAGGTAAAATTTGGGGGCGTTAACTTAAAGTTGGGTCTTTAAGTGCAAAAAGGTCATGTTTAGAACACTGTAGCTCAATATACAAGCGTTGCGAGCCCAGTTTTTCTTTTTAATTTCCTAATTCTCCTTCAGTATGGAAATCAAAAATATACTTCCTAAAAAATTGACATTACTCCAAATCTCAGGTGCGAATCTCTTTAAGTTACTTTTATGATCTGTCTATCTTAAGATAGTTTTGTGAAACCCAGCCCAGGGGTACAGAAATTAAGAGAAAAGAAGAAGAGGAAATGAGGAAAATGTTCTCTAACATTAGCGTTTTTATCGACGTTCTGGCAATTTCTGACATTAGTGTTTTATTGACGTTCTGGCAATTTCTGACATTAGTGCTTTATTGACCTTCTGATGTTCTCTGACATTAGTGTTTTATTGACGTTCTGATGATCTCTGACATTAGTGTTTTATTGACGTTCTGATGGTCTCTGATATTAGTGTTTTTATTGACGTTCTGATGATCTCTGACATTAGTGTTTTATTGACTTTCTTTTAAAATTTCTGACATTAGTGTTTTATTGACGTTCTGGAGATTTCTGACATTAGTGTTTTATTGACGTTCTGATGATCTCTGATATTAGTGTTTTTATTGACGTTCTGATGATCTCTGACATTAGTGTTTTTATTGACTTTCTTTTAAAATTTCTGACATTAGTGTTTTATTGACGTTCTGGAGATTTCTGACATTAGTGTTTTATTGACGTTCTGATGATCTCTGACATTAGTGTTTTATTGACGTTCTGATGGTCTCTGACATTAGTGTTTTATTGACGTTCTGATGGTCTCTGATATTAGTGCTTTATTAACGTTCTGATGATCTCTGACATTAGTGTTTTTATTGACTTTCTTTTAAAATTTCTGACATTAGTGTTTTATTGACGTTCTGGAGATTTCTGACATTAGTGTTTTATTGACGTTCTGATGATCTCTGACATTAGTGTTTTATTGACGTTCTGATGGTATCTGACATTAGTGTTTTATTGACGTTCTGATAATCTCTGATATTAGTGTTTTATTGACGTTCTGATGATCTCTGACATTAGTGTTTTTATTGACTTTCTTTTAAAATTTCTGACATTAGTGTTTTATTGACGTTCTGGAGATTTCTGACATTAGTGTTTTATTGACGTTCTGATGATCTCTGACATTAGTGTTTTATTGACGTTCTGATGGTCTCTGACATTAGTGTTTTATTGACGTTCTGATGGTCTCTGATATTAGTGCTTTATTGACGTTCTGATAATCTCTGACATTAGTGTTTTATTAACGTTCTGATGATTTCTGACATTAGTGTTTTATTGACGTTCTGATGATCTCTGACATTAGTGTTTTATTGACGTTCTGATAATCTCTGACATTAGTGTTTTATTGACGTTCTGATGATTTCTGACATTAGTGTTTTATTGACGTTCTGATGATCTCTGACAGTAGTGTTTTATTGACGTTCTGATAATCTCTGACATTAGTGTTTTATTGACGTTCTGATAATATCTGGCATTGGTGTTTTATTGACGTTCTGATAATCTCTGACATTAGTGTTTTATTGACGTTCTTTTAAAATTTCTGACATTAGCGTTTGTATTGACGTTCTGGCGATTTCTGACATTAGTGTTTTTATTGACGTTTTGAAACAAACGTGAATGCTTTTATGAATGTTTTGATGCTCTCAAAAATCAATATTTTTATGGATGTTTTGATGCTCTCAATTATCAATGCCTTTATCGGACATTAGTGTTTTATGAACGTTCAGATGTTCTCGGACAATCGTGTTTTTATAGACGTTCTGCTCTTCGCAGGTATTACTGATGAGTGTCATATTAATATAATGACTAGGGCTTTTTCCCCAGAAACCTATTATTGTGGAAGGAATCTGCAGATTTACCAACAGTGCTCTCTAGATTAAGGGTTACTTCCCTTACCTCAGGGCCATTCTTACAGACATTTCGACATACATGCCCTAACTTGGATGTACTCATCCCCTAATGTGTGATGCATTGGAAGGTTTATCCCACATGTCTCAGGAATACAGCGTTGGTCGACAGTGCCCTCATCTAGTAAGCAGCCATGCTTTAGAGCGAATTTTATTTTTGACACCACTGTTTGATGCTTTAGAGCTATATTCTCAGCAAAGCAGTGCACCGTCTGTGTTGCCAGCTGAATTAAGGGCCACCACTTTCATGTGGGACCACGCCTCTCCTCAGTAGCCAGGTCAGTCTTCCATGACTTCCTGGTTGTCTCTGCCCTGTGAGGGAGGAGCAGTCATGTCGAGGTTCAACAGTCTATGGGAGTCCTTGTTAGCATTAAGAAAATCGGAGAGGTAGTCGAATTGCCATATAACATGAAATCCATTTAACCGCATGCTAGCCGTAGGAGAATTTTCTCTCTCTCTCTCTCTCTCTCTCTCTCTCTCTCTCTCTCTGTGTGTGTGTGTGTGTTTTAAAGTTTTGTCCCTTACCATCCGAGCTACTTCTGGAGAGAGTAGGCTGTACTTACTTACTTAGGCCTGTCGTTCCGTGAGGAACATAAGCCATCGACGACAGTCCTCCAACGTCCACGATTCTGGGCTGCTTTTGCGGCGTCGTGCCAGGTCATGTCCTGCGCTTTCAGTTCTGCCTCTGAGTCACGCCTCCAGGTGTTTCTTGGAAGTCCCCCTTTCTCTTGCCCTGCGGGTTCCAGGTCAGGGCCTGGCTTGTGGTGCTGGGAGGTGGCTTCCTTAGGCTGTACGGAATATGTTAACTTCTCAATCTTAACCTTCTTATTATGAGATAATATTGGAGTTTAAATCTACTTGTATTTCCTTTCTAGAATTTAAGCATTTTAAAATAGTTTGCTTTGTAAAAAATCAGCTTTTTTATAACTAGCTGACGCATGCACAGTCCTATGAAATGCTACAGCGACTGTACTTTAATGATGTATACCAAAATGGTTGCCAATCTCTATTCGTTTATTTTGATGTCCTGAATATTTTGCCAGTTTTCTCAAAAAAGAGTAGTTTGAAATCTTGGCGTTTTAATTTTGGTGCATTTTCATAGCCTGCCAAAAAAACCAACTTTTCCAGCCCGCGAAAATTACCCGATAAATGGGTATAGGAATATTTGTAAACAAAGCATGCTGAGTCATTAGAGTCCTTGTCTTTTCTCTGAGCTTTACTATTAAATGATCGATTTCTTGTACACAGCAGCAGGAGTATTTTGAACGATAAGAACCACGTAATTTACCGTTCGTCATCTTCTAAAAGTTTGTTAAATTAAAACTATTGAAGTCAGCCCTCTCAGCATTTCTCTTCGATTTGGAGTCAGATGTAGACGCTGAGTAGAATTTATTCTTATGTATGTCATAATACAATAATAAGCAAAGACACGTAAGTTTTACTACATTTTATTTATTACAGTCAAACTTCAGATTTGAATATGAAAAATTGCAGTTCCAAGAGTTTTTCACTTCATGTGTCGTGAAGATATTGTTTCCTTAAAGGCATCACATCCGTGATTATCCAATCTATTGCTGCTCAATGT
Source organism: Ostrea edulis (assembly GCF_947568905.1). NCBI lineage: Eukaryota > Metazoa > Mollusca > Bivalvia > Ostreida > Ostreidae > Ostrea > Ostrea edulis. The sequence continues at coordinate 37,109,079 of NC_079172.1, read as the reverse complement.
TACATGTACTAAATGCTTTTTCCCTTTTCACGTTGTTCTCTTGTACAACGATTGTTGTACACAGCGTACTTTTTAGGGACTCTAGGTATAATTTATAGAAATATCATTTTGAATGTTTCATAGATATGTCATTTTGTATAATTTGTAGACTTTTTTGTATAATTGCAGAAATATTATTTTGTATAATTAAAAAAATATTTTGTATGATTTGTAGAAATTATAGTTTAGATGATTTGTAGAAATATTATTTTGTATAATTTGTAGATATATTATCAAAGGAACTAATTTCCTGTTGTTATTAGAGACGATTCTTTGATGCACGCATGCTGCTTCCGTGCACGTGGCAAATATGTGGGATTTAGTACAGCTTTAGTTTTCAGATGAGGGTAGCGATAAAATGTAATCCATTGTGCCCTTTTTCCGGTACTGGCAGACGAAAAAAGTAACATGCATTTCCAACTTAATTATTTTTCATTGCTTTAATGAACTGAGTTTTATTGACGTGTTTTCCTATACAGTTATATAAAGGGAGAAAATACCGATGTGATACCAATTTTCTTTTGTGCCCATCTTCTCAATTCTTTCCTTTTTCATACTCACATAATGACTACTAAAACAAGGGAGTTTGTAACAAAAAGTGTTTATTGATTAAGTAATGTAGACACAATACACAATGTGAAATTTCAAACATAGTAACACTATCTAAGTATATACGAAAAACTTGTTTTTAAAATGTCCTGTGTAGCAAGAAAATCTAGGTATCTACAAACAACTTGTTTAATGTCCTATGTAGCAAGAAAATGACATAATATATACACATTCCTATTTTGCACGGATCCAGGATTATTTTGCAAGGAGGGGGCCTGAACGTTTGGCAAGAAATAAAAACCAACTTCCCTCTTTAAAAAACAACAAAATCAACCCAAACTGAAAATGTTAAATCGTGGGGTGGAAATGGGGTGCTCTTTCTCTACCTTCTATTAATGGGGAGGGGGTGGTGAATAAAACTTTGCATGGTATATGCATTTGCATGTAAAAGTAACCGAAGAAGTTTATGTTAAAAAGGGGGCCAGGGGGCTCCTTTCACTACCTACATGGTTTAATCTAAGAGCAAATAGATTTAATTCAATAATCTTGGGATTTCCTTGCCTGATTTCGTTTTGGTCAATCTCTAATTATGAAATAACTGATCACAGTCCTAACTCTACCAAAACCATTTACTTCCTGAAAATACACATGTCATACCGTTTGTCAGTGGTTTGCATCAGACACGTAGAACCGATGGGTGGACATGAACCCCCTTAATTGACAATGTTGATGTTATTCTTGTATCTAAAGTTATTAGTTATTCACACATGAAAAGTAAGATATATTAGCTGATTAACCACACCCCCAACTCTTAAGGTAACATTGAATGGTAAGAATGTAAGCTTGACCTGATGAATGAAACCATGGACCGAGGGGCCGAAACGCCTCCCTCTATGATTTAGTGTTTTGAAAATTGGGTAAAGGAATATATTGTAGGATTTTTATTTGATTTGCTTGTTAAAAACTTTAGACAATTGTGAAGTGACCCACCTTTGTAAAAATAATGCTATGAATCTGTATCTTGTTGAGAAGAATCTTAACATATAGTTAAACACGGAGATGAATTGTTTACATCAATCACCGGCAAATATGTCATTTGTAAATAAAAGAAGGCTATCAAACGTTTCATTCGAATATACATTCCTTGCACGTGATTATTTCATGATAAGTTTATGATTTCATACTGATCTCGTTATTTAGCGCACGGAGATGAAAACTCTTTCCTTTCTCATAATTTTGTAAATTCCGGGTGTGTGTGACCCCCCCCCCCCCCCTCCTCTAGATCCACGGGTGCTATATAGATGTACATGTACTTGATACATATAGGTGATTTTAACATTAAACACATCTCGAATATGTATACATATATTTTACTTTTATTAGCACCATGCACAACTCTTTGAATTTATTTAAAATCCGTAAGTATAGTCATTTGTAGTTATTCTTACCGATTAACATTTAAATTTTTTTAAATAACGCATAGGCAAACATACTTTTGTATATACACTACAGGTTTTACATACTTTTGTATATACACTACAGGTTTTAACATAGAAATATCTTCATATACTTCCTCACGCTATATCACACTACTGGGTTATCAAAGTTTAATATCATATCCTTCACTTAAACAGAAAACATAAACAAGGACATACAAAAGAGGATTTTCCAATCAATATATATTATGTGATATAATTCAACAATAGGTCCATGGACCATATCGCTCATCTGCTAAGCAGTCCAAAACTCTACCACGATATTTAGCTATTAATTTTTGTATCATTGTCCAGGCAAACGGAGCCATAATTTGAGAAATTGGTGCAAAGAAGTGAAAATTAATTGATACTCTTCACAATGTAGGGCGTTTTCGTTTACAAACAAATATTGCCCATTTGTTTTTCTATAATATAACATGAAATGGATAGATCTATTGTGAACCCCACTTGGATCCAAAGGGCAACAATCTGATTTAAAGCGAATGCTCTTTTCAAATAGATTAATAGAAAAGCTATCTTTGTAAACGTTGCGTCTCAATCGTGACCCCTTCCTGGACAATATGGTTAATGTTGAAACACAATTGACAAAACACCCCATAGAGATGTTTCCACATTTAATTCATTCCATGCTATTGTGTACAGAAACTTAAGTCTAAATGATATCAAGTTTCCCCATTGTGTCCCCTTTTTGGATTCCGGAAATTATTGCTGGTACATGTATCAACACGATTCTACCAAATATAAGAAAGGCTAAGCAAACGTTTTGATAATACCAGAACAATTATTCTAGAAAACGACAGTTAAAAGAAACCACAGTATCATTATTTGTTTCCCTTTACAATGTGGGATGACCTTCAATTTTTTTCCAGTAAAATCATTCATGGATTCTGGAAAAGAACATGTTTAACGGACCTCGCAATGCCGTTGCTATAATGTTCCTATTATCTGGGATAGAGATGTTGCCCTTCAACTGGAATTAGTTTACCCAAGGATATGTTGTGCCAAGTTTGGTTGAATTGAATAAATGGTTCTATATAAAAAGGTATTCATAATACATCACTATATTCTTACTATTTCTGAAATATCTTTCTCTTGAAAAAACTTGAATTCCACGGATAGTGCTAAGTCTGATTAAAATTTGCTCAGTAGTTCTGGAGAAGATTTTGAATATTTTCATATTATATTCATATGAAGAATTTAGAATCTCTCCTCCTATCCATTATTGATGACGGGTAATGATTTGAAGGAAGCTCACGCGATATAAAAACGTTTTGTTGTAAATATTGACTTTTCTGTTGCCGGGGATCTTTCGAAGATTACTTCGGGGTCCTTAGAAGATGATTTCAGACACATCAAATATTCATAAAAAATAATTTCATTTGGGCAGGTGTCCGACTTTTAGGTTGAAGCAAAAAAAGTTTCTTTTACCCTTAAAGTACTTTATATCCAGTGGCTCATTGAATCTTGAAAAAAGATTTTGAAGATATCACCTCTTTTCGAAAAATTTCAATGTTTTACTGGTATTTGAAGAACTGTATTCATCTTTACATTATTGGTCCGAGGGTCATGATTTGAAGAAACTTGAACCTAACTATGTAACAAAATTTTACAATATATATATTGGCATTTTTGATGAATTGCCGTTGACAAAGTTTTTAAGACATCCACCTAATGTACATTAAAAATCACCCAGCTGACCATCTCTCATTGCAAGAGAACATGATATTTCATTTGACCAAACATGAATCCCCCTCTATTAAGCGATATTTTGTATCAAGTTTAATCGAAATTGGCGAAGTGGTTTTAAGGACGAAGATGAAAACGTGAAAACTTTACGTCAACGATAACAGACAAAGGGACAAATTTCAATCAGGAAAGCTCACCCGAGCTCTCAGTTCAGGTGAGCTAATATAAAATCATGTATACATAAAACAACACAAGAAAGGAGATAAAAATAGCACTTATTGCATTATATAAAACATTTATTTTTATTTGATATGTTTCAAAATGATAAAGTATAAACTAGGATAGCAGTTTGCGTCAATATCAAGTAAAACATTGTTACATTTGTTAATGATGATTGGTTTTGTGGTGTTGTACGTCGGGTTGACGATATTGTAATCATATTTCGGCTGTAAAATTAAAAATGTACACCAGTATGTGAGTTTTCCACTCTCTGTGACCGACCACTTCAAATATATTCTTGTATTGAACATTGGATATCGTAGGAGTATACGGTAGAAAATCACACACTAAACATTGGTAACCGGACAGTCGTAGATTATGTGCAGCGGAAAGTTACTAAGTCAAGGTTTAAAACTATGCTCTTAACTCGAGAGTTTTGTGAGCTTGCCTGTAGTTTAGGTAGACGGTTTGTCATCAGTTGATCACTGATTCTTTGACTAGGACAGGAAGTGGTTTTTCTTCTGACATTGAAGTCCGGTTCACCGCCTGATATCTGACGCGCATTTCCAATATTCTGATTTATTTCTTGACATATGGTTCGTGATAAGCATTTTGGAGACGGTATATCAGCATGCATCGCAAACTGTTAAACGTCATGGTTCCATAACTCGATCCTGGAGACACTGTAGATATCAAAGAGAGTCCGCTGTAAAGGACAAGCAGAATTCTTAGTTATGCACGTTAAAGGATAAGCAGGCTACACTGTAGTAAGATAAAACAGAATACGCTGTACAGGATAAACAGGATACAATGAAAAGGAAAACCAGACCACGCTGTAAAAGTCACATAGGCTTCATTGTAATTAGATAGGCTACACTGTAAGGGAAAAAGACAATGCTGTAAAAAACAAACTACACCACTACCCTGTAAACATCGGACATGCTTCAATGTAGAGAACAAACAAACTACGCTGTAAAGGACAAAACAGGCTAGAGTGTAAAGGACAAAACAGGCTAGACTGTAAAGGACAAAACAGGCTAGATTATAAAGGACAAAACAGGCTAGACTGTAAAGGACAAAACAGGCTAGACTGTAAAGGACAAAACAGGCTAGACTGTAAAAGACAAAACAGGCTAGACTGTAATGGACAAAACAGGCTAGAGTGTAAAAGACAAAACAGGCTAGAGTGTAAAGGACAAAACAGGCTAGACTGTAAAGGACTAAACAGGCTAGAGTATAAAGGACAAAACAGGCTACATCGTAAATGTTAGTTGACCTGTTTTTATATTCTTCTGAAGTAGAATTTATTTAAAAACTTCCTCGTGAGAAGAAAAACTCTCTTGCTGTGGCCTTCAATTCGACATTTAGATATATCGACGATGTATTATTTATTAACAATGATAGTTTTCATTCATATGTCGATTCAATATATCCCAGTGAACTCGAATAAAGGACACCGCAGAGTCGCCCACTTCCGCCTCATACTTAGATTTCATTGAAAGTTGATATTAACGACAAACTAACAACTCAACTTTATGACAAAAGGGATGATTTCAACTTCTCTATCGTCAACTTCCCATATTTATGTAGCAATATTTCATTATCACCTACATTTGGTTTTTACATCTAGGAGCACAATTCTTGCCAATGGAAATTCCAACAAAATGTTTGAAGACCTGATCACCAAAGACAACGAAGATAATGTAATCGAGGAACTCTAGCATATCTTTTATTTCAACTTCAGAGTACTTGTGCATGGAATCAGAGTCTAAATTTTTTTTTATGGATGACTGATCACTAGATATGAATATTTTCGTTTTCCATTTTTGTTGAAGAAGCAACTGTTTATGATATCAAAGAGTAAAAGTGTTGAAAGATCATACGTTTTGATATTATTGATTGGAGAAAGTTATGCGATTTCAAGTTTATTAAAAATTTTTTAGAAATTTTAGAATTTACATTTGATTTACACCACTTCTGGCATTTGTAGTCGCACAGTAAATTTGAAGTAATTGGCAAAACAGGTTAAATTTGTAAAAAAAAAAGAAAAACCAAAAAAAAAAACCAAACCAAAGATACTACACTGTAAAGGGTAAAGAGAATGTCTATTAAAGGTCAAACAGATAACACAGTGAATGTCAAACAGACAACACAGTGAATGTCAAACAGACTACACAGTGAATGTCAAACAGACAACACAGTGAATGTCAAATAGACTACACAGTGAATGTCAAATAGACAACACAGTGAATGTCAAACAGATAACACAGTGAATGTCAAACAAACAACACAGTAAATGTCAAATAGACAACACAGTGAATGTCAAACAGATAACACAGTGAATGTCAAACAAACTACACAGTGAATGTCAAACAGACAACACAGTGAATGTCAAAAAGACAACACAGTGAATGTCAAATAGACAACACAGTGAATGTCAAACAGATAACACAGTGAATGTCAAACAAACTACACAGTGAATGTCAAACAAACTACACAGTGAATATCAAACAGACAACACAGTGAATATCAAACAAACCACACAGTGAATGTCAAATAGACAACACAGTGAATGTCAAACAATCTACACAGTGAATGTCAAATAAACTACACAGTGAATGTCAAATAGACAACACAGTGAATGTCAAACAATCTACATAGTGAATGTCAAACAAACTACACAGTGAATGTCAAATAGACAACACAGTGAATGTCAAACAGATAACAAAGTGAATGTCAATCAGACAACACAGTGAATGTCAAACAGATAACACAGTGAATGTCAAACAGACTACACAGTGAATGTCAAACAGACAACACAGTGAATGTCAAATAGACAACACAGTGAATGTCAAACAGACTACACAGTGAATGTCAAACAATCTACACAGTGAATGTCAAATAGACAACACAGTGAATGTCAAACAGAGTACACAGTGAATGTCAAACAGACAACACAGTGAATGACAAACAGACAACACAGTGAATGTCAAACAGACAACACAGTGAATGTCAAACAGACAACACAGTGAATGTCAAACAAAGTACACAGTAAATGTCAAACAGACAACACAGTGAATATCAAACAGACTACACAGTGAATGTCAAACAGAATACACAGTGAATGTCAAACAGACTACAAAGTGAATGTCAAACAGACAACACAGTGAATGTCATACAAAGTACACAGTGAATGTCAAACAGACAACACAGTGAATGTCAAACAAACTACACAGTGAATGTCAAACAGACTACACAGTGAATGTCAAACAGACAACACGGTGAATGTCAAACAGACTACACAGTGAATGTCAAACAGACTACACAGTGAATGTCAATTAGACAACACAGTGAATGTTAAACAGACAACACAGTGAATGTCAAACAGACTACGCAGTGAATGTCAAACAGACTACACAGTGAATGTCAAACAGACAACACAGTGAATGTTAAACAGACAACACAGTGAATGTCAAACAGACTACACAGTGAATGTCAAACAGACTACACAGTGAATGTCAAACACACTACACAGTGAATGTCAAACAGACAACACAGTGAATGTCAAACACACTACACAGTGAGTGTCAAACAGACAACACAGTGAGTGTCAAACAGACAACGCAGTGAGTGTCAAACAGACAACACAGTGAATGTCAAACACACTACACAGTGAGTGTCAAACAGACAACACAGTGAGTGTCAAACAGACAACACAGTGAATGTCAAACACACTACACAGTGAGTGTCAAACAGACTACACAGTGAGTGTCAAACAGACAACACAGTGAGTGTCAAACAGACAACACAGTGAATGTCAAACAGACAACACAGTGAATGTCAAACACACTACACAGTGAATGTCAAACAAACTACACAATGAATGTCAAACAAACTACACTGTAATGGAGAAGCAATCTAAACTGGAAAGAACAAACTAACTCTGCCTATACTATAAGAACCACTGCAGCGAAGAAGCAATTTTAAGGAACAACCAGAGTAAATCAGTCTCCGCTGCAAAAGATGAAGAGCTACAATGTAAAGGACAAACAAGAAGAAGCTGCACAGAACATACTAGTATGTAAGGAACAAGCTACACTGTAAACCATAAACAAGAATACACTATAGAACATACTAATCTGTAAGAAACAGGCTACACTGTAAAGGACAAACATGAATACACTGTACAGAACATACTAGTATGTAAGGAACAAGCTACACTGTAAACCATAAACAGGAATACGCTGTAAAGAACATACTAGTTTGTAAGGAACAGGCTACACTGTAAAGCATAAACAAGAAAATGCTGTATAGAACATACTAGTTTGTAAGGAACAGGCTACACTGTAAAGCACTAGTAAGCTACATTTTAAAGGACAAACATACTATATTGTAAAGATTAGTGAAAAAAATAATGTGATACAATAAAATCGTTTGAATTATAAGTTCTAATCTTTATGGAGAGATTATGCTCGTACACTATCGACGTATTTCAATTTGTCGGGAGACTCCTTCATATATGTATGGTTAACAATACCGGTATTCCCTTATGTGGTGTCAATTGTTAGTTTGTAAAATACTTTTAGAATGTCAATATATGATCTGTTGTGAGAGGTGAACTGAGAATATATACCATAAATGTCTGTGTCTTCTAATGTCGCTTCATGTTGACTATAATCAGTTCGCCACCAGCATTGAAGGTGCTGCATAGACCACCACATGATCCGAGGGACGAGGGCTGAACTGGTACCATGATATGTTTACACGTGAGTGCTGTTAAATGGGGAAAATTAGTAAAATTTGAAAATTTTAATTTTAATTTACCTTACGTATTTCAACGTCAACAAATGAGATAAACTAGAAAAGGTAAAACTCACTTCGTCATATGGGAAAAGTATCAGCTGACACGAGTACACGTTCTGGTCGTTATGGAAAACCTCCATCACCGACAACAGTATGATAAAAGGGACACAGCTGGTTCAATTTTAGAAATTTAAATTTCACTTTCATTCGCTTATGACTTCGTTTAAACTGAAATTAAGACACAAGGCAATTTCCAATGAGAGTTAAAGAGCATACACAAGCTGATTTACTTTTAATCATGAGAATGTTCCTTTTGCGCATTATAAATTGATCATTACATATCTCAGACATCTCAGGAAAACTGGCGGAAATACATCATCACAAAAATGAATGATTCTCGGTAATGATGTTTCTAAACATATATATATATAGGCGAAAAGCGAATGCTTTCTTGTAAAGAAAATATTGTAAGATGCAAATATTTTCAGCAACACGAAAATGAGGAAAACTGAAGCAAAAATTGAATTACAAACATTATTGATTGAATTCTGCTCCTCAATTCAGGTGCCCTTTACAAACATCCGAAGGGGCTGCCTCTTACGGATATACAACAGTGGTGCATTTAGCATAATCCTTTTGTCATCCGGGCCCACAGATGGATTGATGGCAACTTTGAATCAACGGATACTATAAGAAAGAATTCTGAAAGGTAATTAAGTATGGATAGATATAAAACCTTCTTTACCCATGAAGGCTTGGGAAAAGTATCTGTTATTCCGGTTTCTGAAGTGTTAATCGGATGATAGTCAACCTCTCGCCCGGGTGAGGCACCAGTCCATCACAGACTGACCTCACCGTCCTCCCAGCAGAAGTCGATACCAATTGATTCGTGAAATGACTAAAAAGGCTTGTCCAAGTCCAGCAAGCGGAGAACCATTGGCTGATATTGCTCCTTCTGTGACTAGTAAAACATTATATGTAATCAAAAACATGTGAGCAGCATGGGAGAAAGTTTTACTGAAATCAATCACAAATATTCCATGGGAATCTTGAATGAACTGACAAACGTTTTATGTAAACATTAAAGCACAGACCTTATACACTGTGCATCTATGTAATGAGTGTCTTTTTCTTTCTCGGAACCGATTCCATCTTCCTTTTTTTCAATTTCATAATTGGTCAAAGTACAGTATTATAGACAATAATTGAATACATACTTACCTCAATCAACGGTTGTGATGTGTAACACGTGTGGTACCAGTTCAGTAGACAACAAATACAACTCGTCGATCCTTCCTTTTTTCACCAGACACAAAATTACGCGCACGCACAATCAAAAAATACCTTGTACATAAACATTCATTATACTATTGTTAGAAATTTTCTTTCTGTCGCATTTGTTCAAGGTACTTACACAACCCTATTTATTTGAGAGATTACTTTTATATTTTTAGATTTCTTCCTTATTTGTTCGATGGAGTCTGCCTGATTTGCCAGACGGATACTTGTACGAATTTCACCTGATTGCGTACTTTCTATTTTTAGACGGATTCTTTTGATTTGGTGAATATATTTCACCTAATTTCCTAAATGCATTCCGTCATATTTGATAGACGGAAATGAAAATGATGAAATAGATGGGATGTAGCTATTATGTTAAATACTGATGAAAATGTGCCGCTTCTGTGAATACTTTACCAAGGTCTCGAGCAGTAGTACTGGACTCTGTCGCGGGATCTGTGGCGATAGTCAGGGAGTCTGTAGCGGGTTCTGTGGCGGTAGTCAGGGAGTCTGTAGCGGGATCTGTGGCGGTAGTCATGATGGTGGAGTCTGAATTTGTAGTACCTAGATAGATCAATTGTTTATACATGTACACAAAATGTGTTCTTTATTTCTTTGTAACATATTAAATAAAAAACGACGGTTGAACCGTGCTGACTTTTCATTTCCTGTGTCGTAGTGCCAATTACAGTCAGTTGTCACTCATAAAAGGTGACGATAACGAACAGTAATCAATCTCAAAACTCCTATAAGGGATACAAAATAAATATTTGGGTAAACACAGACCCCTGGACATCCCATGTATTCCTTTGATATTTCAGAAAATACATATTGTTTTTGCCAATTATACCTCGTCAATTTTTCCTCATTGTTTTTATTACATTCATACTTCATACAGAAGGCCTAAAGACAAGCTCTGATCACTCCTGCGCGAGATTCTCGACGATTAGAAGTGAGACCCGTGGGTCGTTTGGATATGACATTAAAACGGAGGACCCATCTCACGGCAGGCGTTCGCACGTTCAAGAACCTTCACTGATACGACCCTCCGTGCTAAACAAAGGTCTAAAATATGTAATACTTCACCTACAACTGATGATGTCTAAATATGTAATACTTCACCTACAACTGATGATATCTAAATATGTAATACTTCACCTACAACTGATGACGTCTAAATATGTAATACATCACCTACAACTGATGATGTCTAAATATGTAATACTTCACCTACAACTGATGATATCTAAATATGTAATACTTCACCTACAGCTGATGACGTCTAAATATGTAATACTTCACCTACAACTGATGATGTCTAAATATGTAATACTTCACCTACAACTGATGATATCTAAATATGTAATACTTCACCTACAACTGATGATATCTAAATATGTAATACATCACCTACAACTGATGATGTCTAAATATGTAATACTTCACCTACAGCTGATGACGTCTAAATATGTAATACTTCACCTACAACTGATGATGTCTAAATATGTAATACTTCACCTACAACTGATGATGTCTAAATATGTAATACTTCACCTACAGCTGATGATGTCTAAATATGTAATACTTCACCTACAGCTGATGACGTCTAAATATGTAATACTTCACCTACAACTGATGATGTCTAAATATGTAATACATCACCTACAACTGATGATGTCTAAATATGTAATACTTCATCTACAGCTGGTGATGTCTCAATATTATACGATGGTTTATATTGGCAGATAGTTCTTAGCAGTATATCATTTATATTTACCAGGAAACAAAACTGCTGTAGAGATCACACCACTGTCTGTAGACCCGGGGGTATCTGTATTGACTGGAGGACAATTCATTCCTTGAAGGGGTAAGTTCTTTAGTAGTATTCCGGTCAGATTACCCGGGCTTCCACATCTGGGGTCTGTCTTCCAACTTCTCAACGTCAAACTCTTTGTGGTGGCAAAACTGACAAACTCAACCATTTGGCAATTGCAGCGTAGAGGGTTTCCCTCAATCGCACTTCAAAGGAGAAATGTTTCATGGTGTTCAAATAATGTTTTATAAGAATTGGAGAAATGTTAAGATCAATTTAACATAGAGCTTTGAGGAAAATATTTCCCCTGAATTTATGAATTTTGACTGAGTATTGCTTTTCCGATTTGGCTTGTATTAAACAATTTTGCTTACTACCTACGTGTTTTTTAAACAATAATTATTCAATAAATTAGGTAAGTGATTTGGAGTCTGCATGTATGAAAAATTAACAGCTGTATGATGATATTTGGTTGATAGTTTTATGACGTTACTATGGAATTAGGCATTGATCAAAATATGTTTTGAGTGTGTTTTACTTCCCCTTCTTTCAGTTTTAGAATTGTACTCCTGACTGAGGTATTAATACTTAATATTAACTATGATGTATTTATCACCATTAACAATAAGTTTGTTTGTTGTAGATTAAACACGATGACGCAAAGAATTCATGTTTGTAAATTACGGATAATAAATATGAACAGTTTATAAATTTATTAACATGATCCCTTTGTTGATAATCATATCTGAAGTTTTATTTGATTTTGATAAAATCAAAGGTAGTTTCCTCAGGGAACCGGCAGCATTGCTCAATTGAAATGACTAATGTATATCCAACTGTGAAAAAGAAGAGTCACACAGTACCAGGTGTAGCTAGACTGATGTACCAGTGAGAACTAATGGACATGGTGCCAGTAGTCACACAGTACCAGGTGTAGCTAGACTGATGTACCGGTGAGAACTAATGGACATGGTGCCAGTAGTCACACAGTACCAGGTGTAGCTAGACTGATGTACCGGTGAGAACTAATGGACATGGTGCCAGTAGACACACAGTACCAGGTGTAGCTAGACTGATGTACCAGTGAGAACTAATGGACATGGTGCCAGTAGTCACACAGTACCAAGTGTAGCTAGACTGATGTACCGGTGAGAACTAATGGACATGGTGCCAGTAGTCACACAGTATCAGGTGTAGCTACACTGATGTACCGGTGAGAACTAATGGACATGGTGTCAGAAGTCACACAGTACCAGGTGTAGCTAGACTGATGTACCGGTGAGAACTAATGGACATGGTGCCAGTAGTCACAAAGTACCAGGTGTAGCTACACTGATGTACCGGTGAGAACTAATGGACATGGTGCCAGTAGTCACACAGTACCAGGAGTAACTAGACTGATGTACCGGTGAGAACTAATGGACATGGTGCCAGTAGTCACACAGTACCAGGTGTAGCTAGACTGATGTACCGGTGAGAACTAATGGACATGGTGCCAGTAGTCACACAGTATCAGGTGTAGCTAGACTGATGTACCGGTGAGAACTAATGGACATGGTGCCAGTAGTCACACAGTACCAAGTGTAGCTAGACTGGTGTACCGGTGAGAACTAATGGACATGGTGCCAGTAGTCACACAGTACCAGGTGTAGTTAGACTGATGTACCGGTGAGAACTAATGGACATGGTGCCAGTAGTCACACAGTACCAGGTGTAGCTAGACTGATGTACCGGTGAGAACTAATGGACATGTTGCCTGTAGTCACACAGTACCAGGTGTAGCTAGACTGATGTACCGGTGAGAACTAATGGACATGTTGCCAGTAGATACAGTCGAGTTAGGAAGAGCTACTATCTTCAGCAGCAGAGGAATCAAGGCCGGCAGACATGAAGGAAATGACTCAGTTTTGATATGGATATACCAAGAAAGAAAGTTGATATTGAATCACAGGAAGCCGGACCCATTACATATAGTAACAACTAACAAGTATAGATGTGCCACAAGAACCGTCCCTACATATACAGATATAGATTTTAAAAAAACCAGAAGAGGAGATCCCAGAATATGACAAATTGTTATTTGTGTATCCGATGAAGTGCAAATCAGTGTCTTCAATTCTAATAATTAGACAAGTTAGTCAAATGTGACTGGTGCTCACGCTGGGAAAGTTGGGATCATTTGCTGAAAAATAGTCATTATGAGAGGACATGACTTCCTGTGTCCTCTTCGCATTTCAAAGTACATTGATTACATGTAATATAACATCAAAAACAAGAGGCCCATGGGCTACATTGCTCACCTGAGTTACCTTCGCTCATATTTGAAGATTTTCCCTATATATTTGCATGTAAAACTTTGATCCCTATTGTGACCCAACCTAATCCTGGGGGGCCATGATTTTATTCAAAATTGAATCTTGACTATGTCAGGAAGCTTTCATGTGAATGTAAACGTTTCTGGCCCAGTGATTTTTCATTAGAATTTTTTTAATGATTTCCCCTATATATTTGTATGTAAATTTTTGATCTCCTATTGTCGCATCATCTTATCCCCGGGGGCCATGATTTTAATAAACTTAAATTTGCCCTATGTTAGGAAGCTTTCATGTAAATTTCAACTTTCCTGGCCTAGTAGTTTTTGAGAAGAAGATTTTAAAAGATTTTCCCCATATATTTCTATGTAAAAAATTGATCCCCTATTGTGGCCCAATCATACCCTCGGGGCCATCATTTTAACAAACCTGAATCTGCACTATGTCAAGAAGCTTTCAAGTGAATATCATCTTTTCATTTTGATACTTGTAAGATATCCGTAGATCCACCAGCACTATGTTAGTAGCCACGCCCTTCAACCAGGTGACCTGGCATATGAGCTGCACATCACAACATGTATTTGTTTTTTCGCGATTACTGTTAATTGCAATGTCACGGGGATAATGTTATTCCGTTCAGCTTGGGTAGACGTGTTAAATATGGTTTGAATATGGTGATTTTGTAGCAGGTCGAAGAAATTCTTGTTCTTATGTACGCGAGGACAAGAACCTTGTTTCTAATGGTACGTCCGAATTCTTTACGATTTTTATTGACAAATGGAATACAATACAAACGCTCTTAATAAACGTTTAATAGCTTGAATACCATAATTGAATGACCCAAGCTTACACAGATTACTGGAAGGTGAAGATAACGAACAGTGATCAATCTCATAACTCCTATAAGCAATACAAAATAGATAGTTGGGCAAACACGGACCCTGGACACAACAAAGGTGGGATCAGGTGCCTAGGAGGAGTAAGCATCCCCTGTAGACCGGTTACACCCGCCATGAGCCCTATATACTGAGCAATTATTTGTTTGTGAACAGGTGTTAACGACGGCACACTTCGGCGAACAAATGGAATAGAAAAGGTGTGTATCATAACGACATTTAAACCAGGTAGAATTGCTTATAGATAATTTTCAAATGATCATAAAGAACGAAAATTAATCCAGATGAAATCATTCACCACAAAAACAACCAAATTATTTCCCAACGAAATTTGCGTCTACTGTAGCCTAAGTGTATTCTATGATAGACAACTTCTACTGTAGCCTAAGTGTATTCTATGATAGACAACTTCTACTGTAGCCTAAGTGTATTCTATGATAGACAACTTCTACTGTAGCCTAAGTGTATTCTATGATAGACAACATCTACTATAGACTACGTGTATTCTATGATAGACAACTTCTACTGTAGACTACGTGTATTCTATGATAGACAACATCTACTGTACACTACGTGTATTCTATGATAGACAACATCTACTATAGACTACGTGTATTCTATGATAGACAACATCTACTGTAGACTACGTGTATTCTATGATAGACAACTTCTACTGTAGCCTAAGTGTATTCTATGATAGACAACTTCTACTGTAGACTACGTGTATTATATGATAGACAACATCTACTATAGACTACGTGTATGATATGATAGACAACATCTACTGTAGCCTAAGTGTATTCTATGATAGACAACATCTACTGTAGACTACGTGTATTCTATGATAGACAACATCTACTGTAGCCTAAGTGTATTCTATGATAGACAACTTCTACTGTAGCCTAAGTGCATTCTATGATAGACAACATCTACTGTACACTACGTGTATTCTATGATAGATAACTTCTACTGTAGACTACGTGTATTCTATGATAGACAACATCTACTGTACACTACGTGTATTCTATGATAGATAACTTCTACTGTAGACTACGTGTATTCTATGATAGATAACTTCTACTGTAGACTACGTGTATTCTATGATAGACAACTTCTACTGTAGACTAAGTGTATTTTATGATAGACAACTTCTACTGTAGACTATGTGTATTCTATGATAGACAACTTCTACTGTAGACTAAGTGTATTCTATGATAGACAACTTCTACTGTAGACTACGTGTATTCTATGATAGACAACATCTACTGTACACTACGTGTATTCTATGATAGATAACTTCTACTGTAGACTACGTGTATTCTATGATAGACAACTTCTACTGTAGACTAAGTGTATTCTATGATAGACAACTTCTACTGTAGACTATGTGTATTCTATGATAGACAACTTCTACTGTAGACTACGTGTATTCTATGATAGACAACATCTACTGTAGACTACGTGTATTCTATGATAGACAACTTCTACTGTAGACTACGTGTATTCTATGATAGACAACTTCTACTGTAGACTACGTGTATTCTATGATAGACAACTTCTACTGTAGACTACGTGTATTCTATGATAGACAAATTCGAAGATGGAAAAGTTAAACTTAAAGTTTTATATGTATGTTGTTTTACTAGAGAAATTTGACGCAAAAAATTAAATCAACAATTAATCATAAGACAAACAGAACGCATATTTAAACATCTCAGTACAGTTTGAGTGTTTAGGAATGACGAAACTCAGTTCCAAAGCTTCATGATACATTGATAACCATTTCAGTACAATTGACACGGGGAGGATGTGGATGTTCTCAGTGTATTTACGTCCTATTTGAGATTAATTCCTTCATTTAGAGACGACAATAGCTTTAGGTGAAGTGTCACAAATCCCGACATATGCTTGAAGCTAAAAGTTATAACAGTGACTGCTCTTTGTATTAAGGAGGTACTCTACATCGTCATAATGGCTGACTTCCTTTTAAAACATCAATGAAAATATAAATATCAGCAATATTTGCCTATTCATTTAAAAAAAAAAACATCGCCTAGCTGAGTCGCTCAGTAGGTTAGCATATCGACTGCTGAATTGTAGATCGCGGGTTCAAGTTCAGTAGATGGTTTGATTTTTTCAAATTCCTTTGTACTAAAACTGCATTTTTTGACTAAATAAATTAAGTTTGAAAGTTTTCAATTTAAAATACTGTAGTAAACATCCTCCACTTTTCATCCATATCAAATTTCTCTGGTTTAGCATACCTCCTTTAACGCTTATCGGGACATATGACTCCCGTTTTCATGGTCATATCCAAAAAACCGGTGACTTTTGGCCGAAAAATATACACGTTTCTTTCCTGTTACCAAGGTAAAATATTCACGTAGGTAAAAAGCTTTTCCTCTTTTTTAAAATCTTCATTTTTAGGGGTTTGGTTTACGCATCTTCAAGAAAAGGACTTAAACTAAGAACTAAATAACAGGAGTTGATGATCCATAAGTATAGACCACAGTAGTGGAGGTAAAAGTTAAGAAATCGGACCCTGCATCACAGGTGTAGTATCCTAGCAGTGGTAGAACATTCGCTTCTTACCCAGGAGGTCGTGAAACATAAAACGTAAACATGAGTAGTGATTATTCTTAGAATCAAGGGTAACTCGGATACGACTTTTAAACAAAACATCTGACTGATTACCGACTGGTACATCTTCTCTACATTCGTCAAGGGTTTGTGTAGAGAGTATATAATCAGAAAACCTTGACTTGTGAGGATGAACTTGATTTAACTGTGTGTTGTTTTGTTTAATTGTTTATGAATAGCTTCATGATGTTTAATGTACATTCGTGGAATAAGTGTCATTTTACTAGGAGGCTGTGCAAATATTTAGGCTGTTTTGGGTCCAAACTGTTTCCTGAGTAAAATCTGGATGTCGATGTACATATCAGCTAAGACATGTTAATCAGAATTGTCTCAGCAGTTTGTCTCCGAGTTTTGTTCTACGTGTACCTTATGTTGAGAAAAATTGAAAAGGAAAGCTGGCTTATCGTTTCACAAGTGCAAATGGAATTAATGTTTTGAATGACAGTCGGGAAAATATATTTTTAAAGGTCGAGAGTTTTTAATTCGAATTGCATTAATTATTTCTTAAATTCTTAGATGTCAGTACGGGGACACATAGATGTTGTTTCTTAAACTCTAAACATCAGTGCGGGGGGGGGGGGGGGGGGGTCATAGATGTTGTCATCATCACACAAGGTCTATATATTTATTCTAATAAAAATGACTTGCAGAAATGTGAGTTATTTTCAACACGGCGTCTGGTCTCCCTCTAAACGGCTGCATGCAGTCATCGTTCACGTTGACCGAGGTGTACCGCGGATACTATTTCTTGAAGGAATGCGTAGATTGTCGGTAGTTTGTCTGTCTGTCTGTCTTTCAAATGTTGTGATTCCTCAACACTTGATGGCATAAAATTTCTTCTTTTGGGGAAACAGAATATATAGCAAACAGTGATCAATCTCATTAATCTTATAAGGAATACAAAATTAAGAGTTGAGCAAACAATGTGTTTTAATTTTGTGCTGAACTTTACTTCATTTTGATAACAATGTCAACACAAAGTAAATATAATTAGAATATTCGCCTTTTGTGCATTCCTATTAATTTCTGACAGAATAATTGTATATTGCAGTGCAGTTTTACCTGATTACACTAGTAACAAACCTACTGAAAAAAAAGTGATGACTTTGTATTCAAATTCTACTAGTTGATCATATATATATATGAATTATGAATTTTATCAGCATTATAGTTGCTAATATGTAAAGTTAATTTTCTATGCTACTGGTATATGGCGTTGAAGTAGTTTTCGTAGATGTAGCATTTAGTGCTACAATCTTACACTAATGAGAGCTGGATGTACTATACACGTCTATGTATGCAAAGTGAAGATAACGAACAGTGATCAATCTCATAACTCCTACAAGCAATACAAAATAGATAGTTGGGCAAACACGGACCCCTGGACACACCAGAGGTGGGATCAGGTGCCTAGGAGGAGTAAGCATCCCCTGTTGACCGGTCACACCCGCCGTGAGCCCCATATGCTTAACACCAACATTATCCTATTGAAATGAATGTTTGGGTATATTTGTTGTTCACGTATTTATCTTTTAAATGTATTTCAAATTGTCCAAATATTCATGACAAAACAGATTTATATTGGTATACATATATATTTATAATGCATTCGTGGATTTGTAAACAAGGTAAATTGAATCATGGACAATTCGGGTTAGAACACAGTTTGCAGTTCACTACTCGCAATTCAATAGCGAACTGTATTCTAGAATCAAATTGTACGAAGGTTGTCCGGAAAGTAGGTGGACAAGCCTAAATTTAAATAAAAGTAGCGAAATAGATATTTATTAAGCATATTTATAATCCTTTACTATATGTGAATTATAGAATGTAAAAATAAATTCCAATTTCAAATGCATCATTACAAGTATGACTTCATTATGAGACTTGGGATGGTAACCCAGAGCAAGACGAAGTTTTTATTAAAAAAGTTGGATATCATTTTACATATTTCATTTGTATTTTGTAAAATTCCGCGGATAGAGATTATTTTTTACATTATTACGTTGACAATAGCTTCAACATCACACCTGCAAAATTTGAATGTTTCGAAATGGCAGAGAAATCTATATTTGAATCTATAAAGACAGGATCGTCATTGTTCGATAAAACGTACGTTTTCCTAAAAGGTTGAGCAGAGAGCAGTGATAAAAGTTTGTGAATACATCGAAAATTCATCCACAGAGACCCATAGATTCCTTAAACAGTCGGAAAAACATTGTAATGTGAGCCGTTCATTCGTGTTAAAATGGCACAGAAGATTTTCGGACGGAAGGGACAGTTTACGGGATGACATGCGTGAAGGAAGACCATCTTTCCGAGATTGCAGAGTTGTAAAATTGAAGTTCGTGATTGACAGTGATCGGCGACTAACAATTCGTGAAATTGCAACAAAATGTGGAATTTCAAAGACTACGGCACATGAAATTTTATCCCATGCTCTAAATATGAGCCGAGTCTGTGCTCGATGGGTGCCGAGAATTCTGACAGACGAAAAGTAGAATTGTCAAGAAAGTTTATTGAAACAAATTCAACCAAGGTGGCGCAAGGTTTTCGGGCAGAATTATTACAACCGACGAAAGCTGGTTCCACTACTATGATCCTGAAACAAAACAACAGTCTAGTCAATGGAAAAACATGAACTCGAGATCAAATGATTCTTCACCAAGATAATACTCCCGCACATACATCTCAGACAACTCAATTAGAGACCAATTTACTTGGTTTTGAGTGTATTAAACATCCTCCGTACAGCCCGGATTTAGCCCCTGTGGACTTTGCCGTATTTCCGTACATAAAGTCGTTTTTGCGTGGACAGAGGTTTGATGATTTGCAAGATCTGAGGCAGAAAGTGTTAAATGTTATTTTACGTACGAAACCAGAACAGTTGGTGCACATTTTTGATGACTGGTTAAAGCGACATAAGAAATGTGTTGAGTTAAAGGGTGACTACATTGAGAAAAGTTAACCGTATTTAGCGTTTGACGTCGGGTAACACCAAAGATTTTCATTTTAGTGATCCGGGCATGAGTTTGTGTCATTTTTGTATGTGATAGAATTATAACTATTTGTGTTTTGTTTGTGATGAAAATTTGCATATTAATGAAATGAAACATGAATTTAACGAAAATAATAGTTTCATATATTTTATCAATGTTTGTCAGTTTTTATCAAGGTTGTACACGAACTTTACGGACAACCCTCTTATATGCATAAAAAGGAAAACCAGACTGGAATTTTCAAGTTGGGGTGTTAGTGGTAAACTACTACCACAGTGAACAAATGGTGATGGTACTCTTCCTGGTTCTGGGGATCCACCCCTCCACATTTCATCAAGGAGGTAATTTATATCGTCATAATGGCTAACTTTCTTTTAAAACATCGGTGAAAATATTTGTTTTATACAATATGTGTTCGGATTGGCCTCCCAGTATTTTTATATGATGCTTGAATTTCGTCATTTCAAATAAATGACAATTATGGAAACAAACTGGTTTTTTGTTGTTTTGGCTAAAAACTAGCTTCATTGATATTTGTCTATCGACTTCAAATATGATTGCTTGGCTGAGTAGCTCAGTAGGTTAACACGTCGATTGATGAATTGTAGATCGCAAGTTCAATTCTAGCGGGGGATTTTAATTTTTCCCGGATGAATTTCTACTAAAACTACATGTTTGACTAAATGAAATAAATTTGAAAGTTTTCAATTTCAGAATTTTGTTGTGCAGATCCTCCACTTTTTATAAACATCAATTTTTTTCTGGTGTGGCATTCAACCTTGATAATTCGTTACACTTCGTGAATAAAGCTCGGGATAGGAAACATCGAGAATCTCTACCCCGGGGTCTGAAATGTTGAGAGTAAGATATCATTGGTCACCCCCCCCCCCAATGTGAAAAAATGGTTATAGAGGTCCATCCCTCTAACTTTCATTCATAATGCACTACCCTTAGTGAATAAACATCGGATTCGAAAACATCGAAGACCCCTATCTCGGCGCCAGAAATCATGAGGGTAGCGTGTTTCTGGTTAACAATCCCAACTGTGAAAAAATAGTGATGTTATTCTCTCTGATTGTGGAGAACCGTCCCTCCAATTCTTACTAATAAATTAATGCATTACACTTGATGAATAAACATTGTGTTTTGAAACATTGAATATTCCTACTCCGGGACCTGAAATCATTTGTGGTCACCTAAATGTACCACCATTGTGAAAAATGGTGATGGTACTCTCTCCAAACGTGGAGATCCACCCCTACTTTATAAATGACGCTTTAGACTTTTTAAATAAACCTCTGGTTCTATAACATCGAATACCCGTATCAATTGTAAAGGCAACGGAGAAATTGTCATCAGAAAGGCTAACTTTCCTCCGGCCTTTTCGGGTCAGGTGAACTAAAGCGTCCTGAAATGAATTTAACAACAGTTAAGGAGATATGATCCTGGATGCGTACAGTGAGAGAAACATGCATGCATGTAAAAGCAGGTACTGTGTATTAAATGTATATCCACAGAAAATGATGATAAACAGATGAGAAACAGACATGAACTAGTAATTTCAAAGATTATTTTCCACCACTTCCTCCGTCCTTCTCTGTGTCCACTCACCCATAGTCATACTTCTTAATACTCATACTATCAAATCAAATTTATGACTTTAACAGCATTCAACATATATTAAATAAAACAGGATGCTCATGGGCCTTGACAGTAATCTCAATACCATCTATCACGTTTTCCAAAGCTCATGACCCGAGTGCATAAAGGTTTTAAGCTTATTAATGTACGCAAACATTTCTAACATGTAGCATAGGGTCCAAAATGCCTACCACAGGACTGCTCAGTAAACAACTCCATGCTTGTTTGCTCAGGTAATAATAATAGAACCTGAACCTTGGAGTGAAAATTTTCACAAATTCATAGGTGACCCAATGCTCATTACAATCATGCAAATATTTCACCTTCTTGATGTTTAGAAGCAAAGAATTCTCAAAAGATATTTTCAATATATGATAAGTTAACCCCACCTGAATCATAGACCAAGATATCATTAATTTCACGATTTTGGTAATGACTTGATTACTCATTATAATGATACAAACATTTTGCCTCATTGATTTCTAGAAGTAGGAAGTGTGATATTCTAAAATATAATGATTTTCAATACATGTCCAACTTATCACCCCCTTAGGACATGAATCCTAAACCAAGGGGTCATGGATTTACCAGTTTAGTAGAGGGCGCATTGCTTATCATAATCATGCAAGCAGTTTAACAGGTTGGTTTTGAGGTAGCACAGATGAATTTTCTCTCCGCTGCGGCTGCGTTGGATCCCCGTGATCGGGAGGTGGCTATCTGTGAGAGAGTATGATAGTTGCCCGCTTAGAAAGTGGGTTTCCTCCGGGTACTCTGGTTTCCTCCCACATAATTACCCCCTAGCGCTAACATCCGTGCATCAAAGGACTCCATTGGAAAAATGCTTTCGAGCTCTCATGGGTTATCCTTGGTATTTATATCTATATGTATGTATAGTTGTATACATCAATATTTTATCGAAATAAGATGTTAGAAGATTGCATTAGTTATTTTGGTTTGGACCCCTTAGGGTTAACCCATAAATGTTATATACATAACTAGGCTAGATTTAGTTCAGCCATTAAAGGGAGGAATCTGAAAATGTTTACTACCGACAGACGACAGCAGATAGCAACAAATCACATGAATGACTCAGGTGACCTACTGCAATAAATATGAATCTGGATTATATTTCTTCATGTCCATGACAATGTCATATCACATGTGACTATTCATTCGTCAGTAGCAAACGGTACACTCGCTTACACATCTCATGAACTGTTGACACATAACGCATTCCACGTTTTTTGCCGGAATGATGGAGAGAAAAAATAAGAAAGTCGGATAGAACAATCATCGTTGTCGTACTAGATTCTTGTGTTGACTTGGGTATAGAGAGGTTGACCACTGGGCTGCCATCGCGAATAGCAAACGAAAGAACCTATAGATGTAAGCCTTATTATTTTTCTATGAAAATGAACGAGAAATATTCTGAAATGTAATGCATGTAAGAAAATTGAATTGTAATCAATTCATGAAAACAAATGTCAATCGAAGATTAACTTTTATATTTTCAAAATTTTCCACAAGATATTTTTAGCAGGAAATTGCATTTTCAAAATAAATTCATTTTAATTCTGATGCACAAAATACTTGCGAGTTGGAAGTATGTGCAATTGTTCTCCCCGTCTGTTTCATTTACATTTGGGTGAAAGATGAAGGTAACCAACATTGATCAATCTCATAACTCCTATAGGCAATACGAAATAGACAGTTGGAGAAACACGGACTACTGGATATATCAGAGGCTGTATCAGGTGCCTAGAGGTAGTAAGCATCCACTGTCGACCGGTTACACCTGCTGTGAGCACTATATCTTGATCAGGTAAACTAAAAAATCTGTAGTCAAAAACAGTGTGCCAAGAGCGGCCTAACAATGGGTATTGAACATGTCAGACAGCATATGACTCAATGAATGGTGGTATTGGCAAATTAGATCATTATAATAACCATAGAATTTGCGGTACCATCAACTTGTTTGTTAATAGCCTGTCTCAATTAAAAAAAACAACCCTGATCACACGTAGAACAAGCTCTTGCGTATTGCGTCAGTTGAAAGATATAATCAACATATGCAGGTGATAATGAAATATTGCTACATAGATATGGGAAGTTGGCGATAGGAAGCTGAAATCATTCCGTTTTTTATAAAGATGAGTTAGTTTGCCCTAAATATTTATTTTCAATAAAATATCTAGGTACAAAGAAGATGTGAAGGACTCTGTGGCGTCTCTTATTTCGATTTTACAGGGATATATTGAATGGAGGTATGAATGAAATTGATTATTGTTAATAGATAAATCGTCGATGTATCTAAATGTGAAGTTGAAGGTCACAGCAAGAGATTGTCTTCTCACTTGGAAGCTTCTGAACAAACACTGCTTCATAAGAATATGAAAACTGGTCAGCTAACGGAGCACAATTTGTACCCATGGGAATACTAACAGACTGTTGGAATATTTGACCACCGAAGACTACGAAGATCTTTTCAATGAGGAACTCCAGCAAATAAATTTTTTGGACGACTGATTACTAGATACGAATGTTTCCTTTTTTCATTTTTGGCGAAGAAGCAACTGTCTATGATTTTAAAATGTCTAGTCTTTAATCAATCGTAAGGAATGGTCATTAAAAGTGTTAAAAAGTCATACGTTTAGGTGTTCTTGATTTGAGAAATGTTTTGAGATTTCAAATTTACTAAAATTTCTTCAGAATTCTTTGGAATCCATATTTAATTTACAGCACTTCTAGCATATGTTGTGGCACAATACGTTTGAAGGTTCTCTTTCACACCTGTTAATATGTTCATGAGGAGCAAATATAGTGGCTGAATAGGATATTGATTTCATAACTCTTACAATGAATACAAAATTACGGCAAACACAGGTCCCTGGATATACCAGAGGTGGGATCAGGTGCCTAGGAATACTTAACTTTATGACAAACTTTATGAAATTGATATCCTATTGAGCCCCTATATTTGCTCCTCACGGACATATTAACAAGCGTGAAAGATACTTCAACTTGCCGTTAATATCTAAGTTTTTATATATTTCACAGGATAAATCTATGCCGTTCAGTAGACTGACATTTTACTGAATGGCCTGGAAAGGTGACGGAATGTCAGGACCATTCAGTCACTATTATGTAACATTCAGCAACCTTTCAGTTAACGAAATGCCATAGTTTCATCACGTGTTTTATATGTATAATTATATATATGTTGAAGTGTTATTTATCTTCCCATATTTATTCCATTCGGATTCCATTGAAATAGATTTCTAAACATGAAAGAGCTCATTCTTTGTATTTATAAAGTCCGTGTTATATGTTTGTATCTTTCTCTATCAACTATCTTAGAGCAATGTTAGAATAAGGTTAATCTGAATAAAAACAATCACAAACATTACTGAGCAGTCAGATCAATGAATATCTTAGATTTAATCTAAATTCCTTACAAACAAATCATAAATACTGTTTCCGCAGTAAGTGAATGAAAGGTGAATATAATGAACAGTGATCAATCTCATAACTCCCACAGGGATATAAAATAAAGAGCTGGACAAACAACGACTCCTGGATATACCAGAGGTGGAATCAGGTACGTAGGAGGAATAAATATTCTGGGTGATTGAGTTATTAACAGGTAATTGATTTAAGTTTTCTAATGTTCGCCACTGTTGAACATTATTGTAAGTCTACTGTACATGTCTTAGGGATAATGTGTTAAAAATTAAAACAGTGTTATTTTTCAAATTCATTTGAAATTTCATTAAATAATGAAGAACTGTGTCGTTCTTTTTTGTATTCACTGAAATGGAATAAATTTTTCTCATGCTTGGACACATTGGTATATGAAATACACCTTCTTTCGAGTGAAGTACATGTGCACTATATGAAATTAAGAATGAAAATTAGCTTGTTTATTTTGCATTTGCATTCGATATAGCTAGGAAATTGAATTATTTTCACCCATGATATGAATATCACAATGGTCATATAATCATGTTCAACAGACATTTTTCCGATATCTTTTCTTTGTTTATTTGTAACGTTACGATCAGCTTATGTGCACTAGTATGGGACAAATGAAGTTACGCTTATTCCTGACGTAAATGTACGTCTAAAACTACCAGTGAATACCCCCCCCCACACACATACACATAAACGTACGCTATATCTAGATGTCTACGTTTACGTCTACGAACTTTAGTAAACATGTGCCCTGAACACTAAACATAGGTCTATATTTGTGGTACTTGACCCAAAGAAGATGACAATTTAGTATGAGTGTAAAATTTCGACGGATGTAAATCAAGCAAGCAATCAGTCTATCAAGAATGAAAGGGGAAGATAAGGAACTGTGAATGTATTGCATCTACATGTAGATTGTAGAATATGAAACAAGTGTATAGATAATAAGTTATTTACTCATTTTCTTTCTAATGTAAAGAAATTGTGTATTCTAATATTTCAAATATAATAAGCTAATTGAAAAAAGAAACTTTGTTAGGTAGAAGACAATTTTCAAGAACGTGAAAGACATGTACAATATTCATAGCATGATGTTTGAAATGATAGATGACTGTGATCTTATTGCGTGTGATATATTGATTGAATTATAGATATACCAACACAAAATTGTTGGAGTACATTATGCGAAAGGAACTTTGTTAAGTAGAACACGATATCAAGGATATGAAGGACACATAAAATGTTATTACCCATTATGATTTGTGTGAAATGATGGACAACTGTCATCTGTTAGAGCGTGTGATGCATGTGTTAGTGTATGAGGCACCGAATGAATTTCTAGTTATATACATGTTGATGTGAAACACGACATAATCCATCGATTTAATGATATAAATATATGCATTGAAGATGACATAAAAGAAATAATCAGATGCACTATATATATATATATATATATATAATTGAATAAAAAAGCAGGAAAATATAAAGTTTCAAAATATATTTAAATCAATAGCGCTTTCTGGATTTTAACATCCATCCTCAGGTGAATACAAATAATGAATTCATATTATATATAAATATACATGTACTTACAGTTTCGTTAATTTCGTCAATCCCTCAAACAATCCTTTCTGTAACGTTGTTAGTTTATTGTTGTATAGGTATCTGAATTACAAAGAAAGCTTGATTAAATTATATATATCCATACAATATTGCTTGATTACATTTTGATGTTAACCAAAAAAAAAAAAAACAAACAAAAAACCCCCAAAACCCAACTGCAAACATTGAAAGCAATTTTAGCTGCAGTTTTGGTCTCGGGATGTTGTCTTGTAAGATTGTGATTGACTATTTTAATAATAGAAGAAACAAGTAAGGTTTATTAACTTTTTTGTTAATATGGTTTATTAAAAAACATGTTCAGAGGCTCTGAAGGAAGCAAAATTACATTATTGTCTTCCCATACAAAAATGAATTCTATGAAAGGCGAAGATATGGACCAGTGATCTGATAACCCCCACAAACAATACAAAACAGAGAGTTGAACAAACACGGGCCCTTGAATATACTAAAGGTATATAATGCTATATATTCAATAAAACCGAAATCTTCATTTTGATAGAATACTCAACTTAGATTAAATCTTATCAATTATTATATTCTAAACTGCATATCACATTTTTACAGCAAAGTGATATTTAAATATAGAGCTGCTAGTGCTGCAATGTTTGCTCTGGATAAATTTGATCTCGGTATATATCAGGAAATCAATAAATAATTCTAGGAGTGGATGAAAGTTAGAGAGTGAATCTTATATTAATGAATGTTATTAGAACACATAAATGCATAAGGAAAGACGTAAAAGAGATTTTTGCACAATTCATTTCCATCATCGCAGTCCATTGCCGACTGTTGTCTTATTCCTTGATATCAATAACACCAATGACCCAAATATTGAAGATGTTTAACCCAAATTTCAAAATGATTTAAACATGATAGCATAACTAATGGTTTTGTTCTTGTTTTTAAACATATATAAGTCATTCTATTGCAATAACATACTAAAAATATGTAGAATTTATTTGCCAAACCGTGACCATTCTCATAAATGTTATAAAGAACACAAATCCAGAGTAGGGAAAACACGGACGACAGAAACACTATAGATTTATCAGATGCTAGGAGTAAGCATCCCCTGTTAACCAGTTTCACCCGCCGTAAGACTACTGTTTTGATCAGGTAAACGGAGTACTCGGTAGTCAAACTCAGCATAAAAGAAGGGCATAATTATTTGTATGAAACACGCCAGACAATATTGATGGATTTTAATTTGAAACTAAATCATAATAATTTATAACTGCCATAGAATGTGCAAAATATTGACTTGAAACGCGACTGTAACATCAACGTTTTTGTCATTATCGTATTTTTCAGTAGCCTACCTCCATTTAACAAATGATCATACGCAGCATATGCTTTCGGATAGAATCAATTCAGATCCATAAACATCATATCCATATTTTTACATACTAATTTTGACTAAGAATTACTCCGTTTACGTGATCAATTAATAGGGCTCAAGGCAGGTTTGACCAGTCAACATAGGGATGCTTACTCCTCCTAGGCACCCAATCCAACATCTGTTATATCCAGGGGTCTGTGTTTGCCTTTATCTTAAAGGACACAACGCATGTTTTTAAACGTTTTTCTTTTTTCAGCAAAATTCTTTCCATGCCTAAAACCACTTTAAATGTGTTTTAAATGAAATATGTTGCGTAGTTTTCGAGTTTGAAAGCGATGGAATTCAAATCTTGCGATACCGTGGTATGCATATTTACTTTCGCTATTTTACGTGCCATTATGTGTGACGTCATATGCGCCCTCGGGTTTGAAAACATCTATAAGTCATTTCATAAACAAATTAGATTTAATCGACAAAAAAACAATTATCACGTTAACAGTTTGAAATACTATTGCATTAAGATGTTTTGTGCCGTATTCGGGTGTACTAGTTGTCGGTAGAAAGGATTTAGACTGAGTATTTTTCAATTTTTCGAAGGAAGGTACGAGAAAAAAGACGTGGATATGTTTTTGTTAGAGCAAGAACTTTACCTTTAAAATAAACCACCCAGTCACCTTTTCAAATACCACTTGGACAGAAACCCAGATAAACTGCGAGAAAATGGATATATCGAAGCTAAGCACTACATAATTCTGTTCTGGTCTTCAAATTCAATACCCACTCGGATCAACTGACCTTCACCTTGTAACAACATACCCGGTATATAACTTGTGCTTCCAGTTTCTACCAACTGGTAGATTTACAAAGATTTTAAAGATACAAAATAATTGAACTTTTAATCATATAAATAATAGAATATTGTATTTCTTAACTTTAAATGGAATTATAAAAAATTTTCCTCATTTTAAAACTCGTTACAGCTTGAGTGCGTCAGTATAACGCCGTGCTCCAACTTCCTAACGATGTGCAGATCACAATTTGTAAAAATAATAATATGATTGCTTTATCAAAATAAAATATTGTGATTTCCACTTTAAATTTGATTATTTTTATTGATTTGTGTGGTTTTTTTCTTCTTTTTTCTTTCTTTTCAAAATGCACTTTGAACTTTGACCCTTTTGTGAATTTCGGAGACTCGCGTTAAAAACCTTGTTATCGCTACTCCTACTTAACGGAAAGTCATAGAGACACGAAACCTTCGCTAATGAATTCACAGTAAAACCCTCTTGCATAGAAAAATTAATCGAAGGGATAGAAAAACCCTTAAGCATAGTTATTGCCCTTGAAAGTATCCAATATCATTATTTAAGCCTATAACTTTTATATTAATATAGCAAGAGACATGGGGCCACTTGCATTAAGACCGATGACCTTTGACCTTCAATATTAGGTCAAAGTCAAAGGTCATCCTGAATTTTTTTTTTTTGATTTTCAAGGTCTTTTTGAGTTTCTTACATCATCTTGAATATTCTTAATTTTTTTCTTAATCATGGTAGGTGGAAAGCCCTCTAATTGTTCGCGAATAATTAGGATCACTAATTTTGTTCGGCATTCCTTCTTTTGACACATATGGCCATATCGATTTAAAGATTTATATAATGGAAAAGTAAAGACTAGCATGCAAAGGCTTGAAGAATTACAATATATGTGTAAGTTAACAACTGAAGTTTATGACAAGGGGGATGACTTTGGCTTATGACAAGGGGGTGAATTAGGCTTCCCCATCGTCAACTTCCTTTATTTCATTATTACTTGCAGTATTCATCTTGTGTGAATAAAAACAGTTCATCTCATATTTCATAAATCCTATCAAAAATACAAAATTAAGAGAAGGGCAAACACGAATTCATTGATTATTACAATAGTCCTCAGTCCTTGAAAATTTCGAAAGACGTAGAAAATTTTATAGAGGGGTCCCCAAAATTGGTTCTTGTGCAATGAAATTATCTTTTGCTGATGTCGCTACTGCACAATACTGGAATTGAGTAGTTCAAAGAAACTTTTAAGTGCTCTCTATCATTTAAAGTAATACCAACCTCTTTTGCGTCATCCGATTTTGCAAAATCGATGATTTTTTGGGGGATTTTTTTTTTTTGATCTATGCATGATGACAACATAAATGTTGTTGGAGTCTTTTCCAATGGTTATTGTTAAAATATAAATTATTTCAAAAATTTAATTCATATATGAAAAATCAATGACATGTTTCAAAATATTGAATCCAAGGACAATAATCATGTTTCCATAGAATTCTTTATTAAGGTACTCATTGTATAATGACCATATTTCATATCTAAGAATGGATGGTGGAATTTTTGTAATCATGCTATCATTTTGAAGGGTTCATCAAATAAAAATAATCCACCATAGGAATTTTGAAAATTTTGTTTACTGCTTGATTTATTTCACCTAGAATTTAACATTGAAGTATATAGGAAAAACATGTTTTATTACAATATTTTATAGAACGAAATTATATTTTCACACAAATTTCTTGGTAGAAAGTTACAAACACTTTCTCTTAGTGAAAATATGAAATAAAATTAATCATTGACCACACACATTTTTAGAAAATTAGATTTTTCTTATTTTTACAAAGGGAAGACAACTCTTCCAAAAAGTCTTAAGTGCAGAAAGGTCAGCTTCTAATCATTTACCAGTCATGTGAATTTCATCTGCTTCACTTTCATCATTATTTAACAATAAACATTTATGTTGATCCAAATCCTTCAAAATTGTTCATTATCCTGTCGTTATACATGGAATACCTTAAGTCCATTATGCGATATATTTCCTTTTTTACAAACACTGTATAATTTTGTAAAGAAACAGTGTCATAAAACTACCATTAATACTAGTTTAGCGTTATAACCAGTTTTTGTGAATTTTTCATAATGCTGTTGAAGGAAAATTGCGATGTTCTGAAGTTGATATTTGATATTTGATTCTGTTTATATATGTCTCGAATATTTAAAAAAAAGTTTGATTACGTATGTATTTTATTCCACAACTTATTAGTTTTAACCCTAGGACATTGAAATAAATACTCTTTCTAGGCTTTTATCAGATAATAATCTGAGTATGCCGTAACACAAATATCGTAAATGCAGATTTTCAAACTAACTAAATAATATTAAGCACAACGAAAATGTATGAGTTGTTTTGGATAGAGAAGACACTGCGCTAATATTTTTTTTTTTTTTTTTTTTTTAGATACAAACGCAATTTTTAGAACTCTCCAGCTTACCGTGACAAGTTACTCTATAATCTAGTAACAAAGTGAAGATGTTCACACACATATGTGTAAAATAATAAATTATCGAATACAGAGGACGAAACTACCGAGGATCATAATGATATCACAAAGATGTGATTCGGGTATCATTTGGCCTAATTTAATTTTTCTAGGACAGAGGTGTTCCGAATATCTGGCCTTTTGATACAGTGTAAGTTGATATATCAATCCAATGTTAAATCTTATCACATCCTTTCATATCTATATATGACATAAATATCTTCCCCACAATGGATTTCAATGTAAATTATCAGAAGAAAAACTCTCTCCAATACGACATCTGCTTGAATCAAACACTGCAGAAAAGATCTAATCTTTCTTGGGGATTAAAATATTTAAAATACCCCTGCTTGTGGAAGTTGTGAGATTCATCATTATTCGTTGTCTTCACCTTTCATTTCATAGGATCTTGCAATGTAAAGATAATTGTTGATGTTGAAATAAATATTGTAAATAGTTAAAACAGTTAACATCAGTTCTTTTTACAGGGACTTATACGATTTCCATTGTAGTATAGTGAGTTTGTTGGATATATCTATTGCAATACATACAAAAAACATCGATGGAGGACTTAATCCAATCTATAGGCAACCTTACCCTTAGCAAATCTAACCACCTACTTGAGTGCATATACGTTGGTTATTCTAGAATCGGACTTCCTTGTTCTTTAAGAGGACGTATTTCTTTATTTTCTAATTCTACGTTTCCTCGTTAATAACTTTCCAGTTATCTCGTTTGACACTAGTTATTATCCATGAAATAGACTTAACTCAGAATCATTTGGATACTTTAATGTACCTAAACAACAAGAGGCTGGCATTGTTGTCCATTGGATATATGAAAAGGTGATCAATATATTGTAACTCCTATATGTACAAAATTCCTTCTAGGCTCCTGATCCCACCTCTGTTGTGCCGAAGGGTACTTGTTTGTCTTACTCTTAATTTTGTATTTTTAAAGGAGTTATGAGATTGGTTACTGTTCGATATTTTAACGTTTTCATTTAGAAGAAATTCGTAGCATTGTCGTAGCATTGTCATTAAAAATTAAGTATCATGTTTGTTAGCTCTACCGGAGCAGTTCATAGACAATTACAAAATGAGAAAATTTCGACTTTATTGGAATCAAAGGTTCAATATGAAATCCATTGATAAAATCTAAGTAGGAAAGACTTGCAGCAGTGGAAACTGAACATTGTTGGTTCTAAAGTACCCATGAACCGAGGTTACCAGATTTCATAACTAAAACCATTGCAGGTTTGATAGACTAAACGTGTAACCTTCAATCAATTAATACATCAATAGGTATACCATGGAAAGATTCAACTCAATCATCATCTTAATGTCTTAGACCTCTACGCGTTTTTTCCTCACTGCTGGCAACATGGAATGATAGACAAGATAAGCACGTTAAATTTGTAGCTTAACATACAACTACCGTAGCATATATATATATATATATATATATATATATATATATACTAATTGTGATGCACCAGATGTGCATTTCGAAAAATAATTTTGGAAATTAGAAATAACAATAAACTTGTAGGAGCTAAAAAGAAAACTAGAGTGCCAAAGGAACTGGAGCCAAATTCGTCGAAGGATCAGAGCTATGCATGAGGGAGATATCATCCTTAATTTTTAAATAAATTTCTAAATCTTATCCCAGGAATTTAATATACATCTGTATTTTCAAGCTAGTAACGAAGTACTTATCTACTGGGCTGTAGATACCCTCGCAGACTAACAGTCCACCAGCAGAGGCCTCGACCCAGGGGTCATAATGTAAAACGTATACGGTACCAATTCTGATGCACCAGATGCGCATTTCGAGAAATAATGGCTCTTCATTGATGCTCAAGCCGAAATTTAGGAAATTCGAAATAACAATAAACTTGTAGGAGCTAAAAAGAAAACTAGAGTGCCAAAAGAACTGGAGTCAAATTCGTCCAAGGATCAGAGCTATGCATGAGGGAGATATCATCATTAATTTTGAAACGAATTTCTAAATTTTATTTTAATATATATGAGAAAAAGGATTTACTTGTTCGTTAGAGAGCGATAGAACGGTTAGAAAATATGAATATGGGCATACATTTAGCATATATTTGGCTTATAGCTGCTCATATCTCAGGTAAAATAAAACTACAACGCAGTTTTGGAAAGAAGATATTCAAACAAGAAAATACATAAATTAATGCTTGATAAACGAGTTTTTCAATGAGCCATTGAAATGTTTAATATTAGTCCAAATATTGATTTATTTGCTATGCTAATGTACATGTAATATCATAAATTAGGAAAACTATAAATACTGCAGCTGAAACCCTTCACAATATATGTCTTTCTCTATTTCTTGCTTTGGATTGAGATTGTTTTGTTTTCTCCCGTTCTGTATGATAATATCAGTTTTTCAGAAAATGACGTTAGATCAAGCAACAAGTACCTTATAGCCGTTTTCTTTTTAACGCAGGAATTATATATCTGTCAAATAAACCGGCTATGCGATACCTTAACAATGCCAGATTGGCCACCACATTCTAGAGATGACGAAACATTCACATATTGGGAAACTTTTAACCCATTGCTTTCTTTAAGATCTGGAGATCAATCCAAAGTAGACACTCATTGGAGGAAACTAAAGACATATTGTTGTCTTCGTGAATAGAAAAAATAATATGTGTGTTATCTATGTAAATGGAAGACATTCTGTGGTGGACCGGAAAGTGATTCCTTTTACACAATTGTAAATCATGTTTTAGAGTTATAAAGAATTTTGTATGATACTGGTCTTGAATTTTGAATATTATGGTGTCAATACAGCAAGGAGTGACTCATGTTGATGCTGTTCATCGTCGTATGAAACAGCATGCACTATTAAAAGGATTTCTTAAAGGTGCTTGATAGAAAACATCTTTTCCTAGATATTCAGAAATTCCGGATGTCGCAGTTGTACTGGACTGGATGAAATCATTTGGTTTTGACGAAATTTGCCTGGGTTTATCGAAGTTGAAGACAGTGTGCGATATGATTTAAGCACTTTGAAACAAACTTGACCGGTAACAATCTGGAATTGACTGATTCGTATTCAGAATCTAGAATTGACTGTTTTCTTAAAGAAGTAGGTTTTTTTTTTTTTAAATTTAATTGTTTTACCGGTTCATGAGCACGGATAGTTTTGTAAATGTTACGCATTTGAGGAATACATCGGCATGTCAATGCATTAACTAGTCATCTTTGGCATGCTTGGGACAGACTTTATAAAAGTGTTCTGATAACTAAAAATACCCTGTTCATATGTAATGATGTATATATTTACTTAAGAACAAGACATATTATCATCAATTAATTTGTATTATCACAAAACGGTACGTTTCCCAGGTTCATGACACGGGTTCGAAAAAATGATATAAACCCGTAGCACAGGTTCATAATTATGCAAATTAGGTAAGTTAATCATTCATGCCCCACCTGAAGAAAACAACATGTCATCCTTTGAAATTGTTAACACTGCCGGTAAAAGACTTTGTTTTGTCACCAGGGTTGTTCCAATGGGATTTTTTTGTCTTATATGAAGTGAAAATAATTTCAAGTTTCTTGAAACCGTGACGTAGCGACGATGTCACAATCAAATTGAAAGCAAAACAATTCTGTGACAGTCGGGTTGTGAAATAAACAAATAGAATATATTGCGTTGAAGAATACTTGTGTGATAAATCGAATCTTACACTCGTGCCTATGACAGATGGAATTTATTAAATTCGTTATTGGATTTGAATATTTCCCCCGCCAAGGCTCGAGAAATGTTAAATTCTGTGACGCATTTAAAGCTTGACAATTTCATGTGGTTACGTAATAGCATGTACAGTGATGAAGTAGAATTGGAAATTATACGAGACATGTACCTGTAAGGCTTAGTAAGCTGATATTTGATTGTAATTCAAATTAATTACTAGAATGGAATGGATGAATTGCATGTCTAACCTTTTTCCTACCCTTCGTTCAAGTACATTTCGGCTATTAATTAGACTTAAACACTGAGGCTAGATACACTGGTGTTATCTCATTTGATTCTTCCATTCCTTTCCAATAGTTTTTGTATAATTACAAACAACACTTTACAGGTAACTCTCGTTTAATTTCCAATAGTATGTACCTTTCACGTATAGATACAATTAATATGTATTTTTATGCGAGACAGAATGTATAAATCACGTATAGATTAAGTTAATATATGCATGTACTTAGGCAATAGACATATATAAAATTAGAAGGTACCTTTTTACGTGAGAAAATGTACAAATTACATAAAAAGTGCTATGTACTTAGACATATAAAGATCTGCTGTGTATGTTTGCGCAAAAGAACGTACGAATCACGTATAAGTACGCAAGAGAACGTACACATCACGTAAAAGTACGCGAGAGAATGTACAAATCACGTATAAGTACGCGATAGAATGTAGAAAGTACGAATGATTAAATTACACTCGAGATAAAATACTTATATTTTCCCGTGTTTCGATAATATAGCGGGAAAATGTTGTATTCACTATTTGTATTCAAATGATATAACTTGTATAGTGGTATGATCCATGGAATGGTGTTAAGGTTCTGACCAATAGAAATGCTTAGTAAGGGGTTTTAAGAGCAGGTTTTGTTAATGTAATCACATCTAGTCGCCGTTCTCCGCGGGTTAAACGAAATGGACGCCGAGGCCGTTCAAAGACAAAATCAACCAAACTTTACAGCATGCGAATAATGATAATTCTCTGAGCAGTTTTTCAGAACTTTGGGACAGCAGATTATCAGATGTGCAGAAAAGTATTAACAACTAGTAATCCTAATTGTTCGCGAACAATTAGAGGTCTTTCCACCTTTTCTGGATTTGTTTCTTGAACTTTGATCTTAATCCATTCTTCAGTAGGTCAAATGAGGCCAAAAAAGAAAAAAAATTGATTTGGCTTGAAAAGAAATTCAAATTTGCCGCCTTGAGTGTTGTAGTGTTGGAGATTAAGGCCTTGGTTTCGCACGATAGTACCGGTCAAATATTTGAAAAAAAGGGTGCGAGTGTTGCATAGGCGGCACATATCAGGTAAAAGTGTAATAGAACTTGTGCAGGTGTTTGGGGTGACTTTGGACCTGTTAGATAGGATATTTGGAGGTGCAAAGAAACCGGATGTCATATTTTCAGAGATTGTAGCTGCTCGTGCATGCTGGGAGTCTACAAGCCTCATGTTGATGTTGTGAAGATGCACTGGATTTTACCGTGTGTGTTGTGGATTGTGGAATTGAATATACAGTTTGTAATTGCTCATCCTATGTGTTCTAATTCACGGAGACAATGTCTTTCAGTCATTTCAACCAAGGAGGCATGCATACGGATTAAGGCTGAGTGACAAATTACCCCAAACAAAATGGCGGCCGGGGTTTCAAGGAAAAGTTTCTGAGTGTAGGATCTGAACGGAGAATAGGAATACTGCATCCCATCTGACCCTGCAGGTAAGTGTTTATTTGTTTACAATGACAGTCAGGATGGAATGTCAATGAGTTCAACTGTCGAGTAAAGTTGCATCATCATTATAAAAAAAAAACAACTTAGTCTTTATGTTGATGCAGGCAGACAATTGAATCTGGCCTATGTCTTTTCATGAATGTAAATGGAATTCATGTTTGATTTACAAGACAGTCAAGAAATAGAAGAAATTGGTTTAGGTCAGATGTGTAGGTGTAGGTCAGATTAGCTAGAATTCTGTAATTGTTGCATGGCATGAGACCGGTCAAAATAGTGTAAACAGCTGATCACAGACAGATCACTTGAAGGGTGGGGGATTTCTTCCTTGGGGACGACAGGCATGATGTGTGGGTTTGCCTTACTCGTGGAGACTGGTCCTGGAGGTGTGACCTTGACCTTTGACCTTGAGCCACTTTCAAGGTCAAACCTCAAAAACCCCATGGGAGAGAACATGTGACCTTGACCTTTGACCCTGGCCTCATTTTGAAGGTCAGAGAGGTCACGGGACTTCGTTTAAGTGGTCTCGCGTCTCTATCTACATCCGTGAAAAAGTTGTGGGCTCCAACGACGACTTCGGAAACTTTCGGGGGGAGAGAACCGTCCTTCAGGGTTTTCTGTTTCCCTCGGTCAACTTCTCTGTGCGAGAGTGTTTTATCGTGAATTCGCCGGCGAAGGTCTCGCCTCTCCATGGCTTTCGTTTTAGTATGAATAGCAATAATGGGGTTTTCGACGTTAAGTCGCCGACATTCGCAGAGTGGTCAAATTTCAGAGTTGTAATTCGTAATACTCAGACCAGTCCAGAATTCCATGCTGACCCATATGGTATTTCACTGCTATCTGAAGCGGGAAAGAGGGTATAAAAAGTGCCATTTTCTGGTCTTTCGGGATGATCTTGACCTTTGACCTTGACCTATTTTTCAAGGTCAAGGTCACCCAACCCGTTCAAGTGGGTTCGGTGTCTCTACGACGAATACTTTAGGAGTCGACAATTTCTTACGGAGAAACCGTAAAACATGAGGGGTACAAACTTCCTGAAAGGGTCCTCGAATCCTTTGGTTGAATTCCCATGTCAATTGGACCAAGTCACGTCGGATGCTCCTATCATTCACGGTTTTCGAGAAGAACTGATAACAAGGGTTTTTCGCGTAAAGTCCTCTAAGTTCGTTAAAGGTCAAAGTTCAGCTACGCAGGTTCAAATCTGAGCATGTTTTGAGATCTCGAAAAGGGTGGTCTACATTGATTTTCGATAAGTCTTAAGACGTCAAAAGCTTCTCGCGGCGGAAAGAAAAGAAGACAAATAATAATAAAAATAGAAGAATATCAAAGGGTCTTTCCACAGAAAGGTGGAAAGATCTAATAACAAGAAATGTATAGCTGAACAACATGAAGCAAAATTCGAAGAAGTTCTGTCTGACAGGCATAAATTCAAGAAAAGGAAAACAAAGAGCAGCACAAGCACACGTCAACAATAAATTCAAGGACGCGAGTAAAGAGCTGCAGGATCACAAGGTGGAAGAAGCTCAACAGAGAATAGCAGAAGGTTTGGATATCGTCAAGAATAGACAAAAATTAACCAGGCTTACGGATTCGTCTGAGGCAGGGTGGAGAGTTGTCAATGAATATGTGAAAAATCCAATCACATCGGACTCGAAGGATGAAAAGAAAATTAACAAGGTTCAGGCGAAAGGGGAGCGAAACGTCAAGGGCTCAAAACGACGCCGTGAAAAGTATCGAGAGGCCGTGCCACCGTATCTAAAACCTGATTTACATTCAACCTCTACAACAACGGGAATCTGGAGATCGGGGAACTGTTACTGCTGTAACAAGAGGGGACACTGGAGGAAAGATTGCACAGAAAAATTGAAAAAGAATAAGATAAGTGAAAATTTTGAAAATGGTAATCATGGCAATTAAGAAAAATGTAGGTCGATGGCGTTCGATAGGAGCAAATAGCTTTGTTATTGACGTTTTGAACTTTGGTTATAAGATGCCTTTGGTTACTACACCGGGACATATTGATTTGATGAACGACAAATTTGCAGTTAACAATGAGCAGCTTGTGTCCAAAGAAATCAAAAAGATAGTATAGAAAGGTTGTATTCTGAAAGTAAATAAAAATACCAAGGGCAGTAAACCCGTTGGTGGTAGCAGGTAATAAATTCAAACAAAGGGTGGTTTTTGACTGCAGGCGTGTCAATCCACATTTGTTTAAATTCAAACACAAGTACATGTATGAGGATACCAGTACGTTTAGATATTTTTTTCAATCGGGTTATTACTTTTTTGCATTTGATCTAAAACGTGCGTATCATCACATAGTTATGCATGAGTTAGACAAAGAATATTTAGGTTTTAAATGGCACGACAAGAAGGTAACAAAATTGTTCTGTATTTAGATGACGGAATAGGGGGTTTCTCAAGTTTCACAGATGAAAAGGTGGTTAGTGCTAGGTTTCAAGCTCACATTGTCATGATTTTTTAAAATCAATTTTATCATTCATTTCTTTAATGAATAACAAAACTATTTAAAAGCAATTTCTTCCATATGTATATACCCAGTGTGTCTATGGTGAGCACAAATCTATATATGGCATTTTCTCATGGAATAATATTTGTTCACTTTTTTTCGCATTGAATTAGTTTTTTAGAATTAGTTTTTTGTACAAAAATATATCAATTCCTAATCATGGGTATGATGCATGTGACCCCAATTTGCTATTATGTATGGGCTGTATCTATTCTATGAAGTTTATTTCATGCGCATTAAAGTTTGAAAATTTTAATTCAAAATGTGCAGTCAGGGTTTTTTAAGGGTCTGTAGGGGGTCGAAATAAGGTCCCATTCCCAATGCTAAAAAACAGGTATTTCCCTCAATTTTTGCTTTGAAATTCGCAAGCAGGGTAGCCTAATCATTCTTAAATCTTCTTCACAGGCCCACAGATTACAAGTTTGCTTCAAAACTGTTAAGTAAACCTAATTGTTGGTCTCTGCTTATTTGCATGAGGTAAGCTTTAACCAAATTGAACATGTTGAAAGTTAGAAGGAGCCCAATCATACCTTTAGGTATCACACCGGTAATTGTCCAATCAAAATGAACTTAGTCAATTGTAGTTCAATATATTTAAAGAAATTTTTTTTCCTTGCGCAATTTTTCTCATTTCTTCTTCTTTTCTCTTAATTTTTGTACCCCTGATTAGGACATTTTGTGTAATTTGTAGAAATAACCAAGTGTATACAAAGGAACTATATTCTGTTGGTAGCTGAGGCTACTTCCTGAGGTGCACTCCGGCTGTTTACACACATGTGAAAAACACGTGGATTTGAGGGTAGTCTTGTTTCCGGGTAATTTATTTTCGAAAATGCAGCGTAGGGTGTCGTTTTTGTCGTATCGGCAGACGAGATAGGTAACATAGAACGTGTCTGACTGCGTTATTCGGCATCAATTCTGTAACTGATTTTTAATGATTTTTTCCCCTCTTTAGTAATATATAGTGAAAATAATTACCGGTGTGATACCTTAATGCACTATGGATTGTTTTTCTCCCTATTTTCTTTGAATGAAACATTTTTTCCCAATTTCGATCAAATGTCACTATTTTTTCCCATTGGAAAGGCCCAGGCCTTTGAAATCATGACCTTAAAACCCGGCAGTAAAACCACCATGTGAAAAGGGCATAACTATTATTGTAAAGTTTCATAGATGTGTACATAAGTATCTTTGCTAGATATGATGTTCAAAAAGCTTAATTAGTTTTTTAATTGCTGATTAGATCACCTTAGTGGTTAAAAGGATTGATAAACTAAAATTTTGAATTTTTTGAAAAAGCTAAGAGACAGATGGAAGAGCTTGAGACATACCATAATACAGTCTATCATAACATGGGTGCATGGAAATCAGGTTCTAGGGCAGATGTAAATAGGTAGAATATTGATGATTCATGTATGTCTTATCTGGTACATGTAAGTTGTAACACCCTCTACATTACTGTGCATTGTGACAAAATTAAATAGTACATGTATATGAAGTGCAGTGGTTCCATTGAATTTGAACAAATATTGGTACAGTTAGTAGTGGTAGGGAACAGGTATTACTTGAATGTACATGTCTACTAGATTTTTTGTTTTTAAATAATTTTCACTGTAATTTCAGTCAAACATAATTTCGCATCAAGGAGAACAAATGGCTTTGACATAACAAGGAAATGACAATATTCGTTACAAATAGCATGGTACCAGGATAGCTAGATGCCTATATTCCCAACAATATGAGCCAGTCCGAAAGAGAGTCTACAACAGGTGCAATACAGCTCATTAAAAATGTTTTGAGAAAAGGTATATATACAAGATTTGATTTGCACCTTTAGGAGTATAATTAATGATTTTTATTTGGACAGCCTCCAATTGAAATACAGCAAAAATATTGCGGTACTATAATTATGATATATTTGTCATAAAATATTTATGATATCTGTATCACTTTGAATCTTTAAAAATGATAATTGATATGTGAATTAAGATTTACAGCTGATAAACACTTATTTTTTAGGAATAGAAATTATGATTTTCATCTAACTATACATTTATTGCTATTCATTGCTACCTTTTACGAAGACGTTTTATTAATTCCTCTTCTAAATATTTTTTGAAGATTTGTCAGATAATGTCGTGTATCATGATCAACAGTTAAGGTCATCACAGATAGACCAAAGCTGACATGGAATGAAATAGTAAAACGAGACACAGAGTTTACAGGATTGGATAGGATCAATCTACTTGGTCACCAAGTATAGAAAAACAAATTTCGACCTCAACAGGACACCCAGCCCTAGCCCCTCCGAAAGGATTAATTTGGCCTGGATAATCAAAATGGAGTTTTGAGATTAATCGCTGTTCGTTATCTTCACCTTTCATGATGATGGAAGCTCAGTGAGGGTAGATGCTGGCAATGAAGCTGTTTAGCAATAAAACAAACAGGTTTAACATTAAACATGTTTATATACTTTTTAGCTCACCTAAGCCGAAAACTCAAGTGAGCTTTTCTGGTCACCTTTGCCTTTCGTCCGTCTGTCTGTAAACTTTTCACATTTTCATCGTCTTTTCAAGAACCACTGGGCCAATTTCAATCAAACTTGGTATACATCTTCCATGGGTGAAGGTGATTCAAGTTTGTTCATAAAAAGGGTCATGCACAATTCCAAGGGGGAAATAATCATGAGAATGCAAAATTAGGGTAGGGTCATTCAAAAAAAATCTTCTCAAGAACCACTATGCCAGAAAAGTCTAAATTCACTTAAAAGGTTCCTGGTTGTGTAAATCATGGTGTACGGGGGTAGAGTGAGGTCACAATAGAGGATCAATGTTTTACATTCAGATATAGTGCAGGTTTAACTTTGTTAAAGTCGTGGTCCATAGGGATTGGGTGGGGTCACAATAGGGGATCAAAGTTTTACATGCGAAATATATACATGGGAAATCTTTAAAGAATCTTCTAAAGAACTAGCTGCAGAATTGTAGCTCTTTGAGAAGATATTGGGACAGATCAGAAAGCTTAAGATCAACCCCTTATAACTATCTTTGATTTACGTCCCACCCCTCAAATGACAGTTGCATGGTTGAGTCCCTATATCACTGCATTCCTGCATAGTCGACTCATAAATTTAATGTTAAAAATCCTAACATATTTTTCCACTATACTTGTTTCCTAACATACTTTCCAATATTCTCTGAACCCACATATGACCCAAAAAAAACTCACAGCTTCAAGTGATTTTTTGTTGTTGATGTAGCCATATTAGGTAACCAGTCAATTTGAACCCAAGTTCATTTCCATACTCATACTCATTTTGAAACAAAATGTCTATGTGAACTCATATCCCCACAAATAATTTTAGTAAAATATTTTGGATGAAATCATCCCATTTCGGTTAGATGCTTACTATTCAAATAGGTTTGAATATTGAACTAATCTCATAGCTTTCTTATAGTCCCTATTCCCGCCAGTCTGTTTTTACACTAAACTATTGCAATGGAGTGTAAGGGATCAGACTAGGCTTTTATAGCATTATCAATTTTCAAGAGCTTTAAAAGAATTGTATAATTTAAGATCACTTGAGTAAACTAAGGTGACATTTTTTTCAATTGGTCTGCATCTGTTGGAGTCTGTCATCATTAACAATTGAACATTTTAAAACTTTTCTATAACTACCATTCAATTTTTTTCAAATTTAGAATCAAGCACCTTTAGGATAAGGGTAAGGTAAATTGTAAATTTTACGACTTCTGTTCCCCTGGGGCCATAGGTGTGGGCCAAAAAATCTAAATGCATAGTGATTGAGAGCAGGAACAACCACAAAGGGTTTTAACTCAATCTATGCAAACTGGTATACTGTATAATAGATTTATTGATTGATTGAATATTGTTTAACGTCCCTCTCGGGAAGTTTTCACTCATATGGAAATTTCACCATTGCCGGTGAAGGGCAGCAAAATTTAGGTCTTGATGCTCGACGCTTACGGCCTTTGAGCAGGGAGGGATCTTTATTGTGCCTTTTGTTCATCCTAGTGAATGTCCGAGATTTGCTAGGTATCATTTAAAAATCACAACAGCAGGGTCAAGGTGAGCCAGGTGAGCGATGTGGCCCATGACCTTCTTGTTGATTTTGATATTTGTACATATATCATTGGTATGAAAAATGGAACTCTTTTTTTTCTTTTACCAATACATGCAGTGTCGTATGGATCTATCTTTGTTGATTATTTGATCAAAATTGGTTAATATGTTTTATTGAAGTAAATTAAACATGAGTTTATTCATATGGGATACCTAAATTTCACATGGATAACCAGTGACTGATTCTTGATTGTCAACATTATCACCAAACAGTTAAGAAATCACAAACTATTAGGGATGGTAAAATTCCTTAAATAGCGACACATTTTATATTTTCATCTTTTTCTCAAGGAAAAAATCCCTTAAAAAATGAAGAAATTATAAAAGAGGTGGCTATATATGTGACCCACCTGATCTTTATTTTTCTGCAACATATTCAAGTGTGTGTTTGTCACTTG
This sequence comes from Ostrea edulis, assembly GCF_947568905.1. NCBI lineage: Eukaryota > Metazoa > Mollusca > Bivalvia > Ostreida > Ostreidae > Ostrea > Ostrea edulis. The sequence goes on along the minus strand of NC_079172.1, from coordinate 37,064,330 downwards.
TATGGTAAGATTCATTTATGGCAAGAGCTGGTATGATGTCTTGAGTTGGAAAGCACCTGAATACACTAAGAACAGTTTTCTATGGAGCGACAAATTAATAAACTCAAATATTTGAAGATATCTTTAATAATTTGAAGATAATAGGAGTAATAATGGTGAAAGAATCTATTACAAGTGGGGAATATAATAATTATAATAATACTACTTCAGTGTCCTGTGAAATATTTGTGAAAAGAAAGAATGTGCGGGGGTTGTTAGATTTTGAACCTTTTGGATGCGTCAATGAATTTGTGAACATCTTATAAAACACATACATGTATGAAACAAGTGCCTGTGTTATAAAATGGTTTCGTTATACAGATTGGATAAATTTATATCCCCATAAAGTATTTGTTACAATATACAGCCTACGAAATAAAAGGAAGATATCTTTGAATGCTTTATTTGATCTTTCTTGCAATATTCTTTTACTTATACTTGCACAGCAAACAAATAATTAATGAATATATACTTTGTGTAGTGGAGTATAGAAACACCGGTGTTGTAGCATAGGTTTTTTTCCCTCATAGACCCCCCCCCCGGAAAAACGGGTCCGGGATAGATTTTCCCCAATAAAATCGTTTTTTAGTATCACTATATTGTAATTTTAATTTTTTAATTTCAATTTGACAAAAAAACTCCAACAACTTAATTTCCCATGCTCAGCTGTGGTTTGTAATCAACTGATCTCCACACGAACCGCTGGCAGAATAATGAGAATGAACACGGGAGTTCTGATGGGTCAGATTGTGGGATTACATATTTCTAAAATAGGTTGAATTATTTTCGGAGAAAGAAAAAACCCCGATATAACAGGGAGAATATCCATTGAAAATGAGGCTCTGCTAGCAGTTAACGGACGCACGTCATATTATGATCCTCTGAGACACGTTCTGAAATCAACCAGTGCACGTAAAATTTAACAACCATACCCATAACTTTTTTAATATATATTTTTCACGCACAATATCAAACTTTCTGTGTAACCTATATTTGTACACTATATTTTCAGTTAACCTATATTGGATCTTTCCATTCAAAGACTCATAAATGTACCCCTCCATATCTGTAGTATTTAATCACACGTGTCATTCTGAGTTTAAGTTTCCACTCTCTTTGGATCATGCTCCACGCAATACGTCACGTATTTTAGAAAAAAGAATTGGACAAATTTTGAAGTTTATATACAACGGTTTTTTTTGTTGTAGCAGAATTATGTGTTATCGATAATTGAAAAAAATATTTATTACTGTTATGAATACGAATTTCATTTCATACGAAGCATTAGCAAGAAGTACTCCCCGGAATGGCCTTGTGTAAGGGATAGAAAGACTCATTATTCCGGGGAATGATTAAATGAATGAATTTATCAAAAGAGAAGCTATTTCGGTTTGAATACGCTAGAGCTGCAGGTATGTGTTTAACAAATAAATGTCATTTTTTGAAAACACATGAGGACATGAACTGATAAGTTTCACTCTGGCATACGTCATAAAATGTAATACAATCTACTCTCATTTCTATCGACATGTCTAGCCGTTGAAATAGACATACTATATTTATCAAATTCATACATATATTTTTTCACAACTGCATCATATTTATAAGGAATTGACTACCATTACACTTACAATTGGCAAAGATATCGAACAGAAAAATATTAGATATATGATACATACAAACACGCACATACGGCTGGTTTCTGCAATTCATTGACACTCAAAGTATAAAAACATCCGGACTTGCTTCATTTGCAAACCTTCATGATCCCACTTCAACATTTAATGAATCAAATTAGCTACTTTAACGCATATTGCCTTATATGCATGGGCGGATGTGGGATTCACTTTAGAGAGACTTGAAAAAAATCTGAGACGAGGGGGCAGGTGACAAGTTTTAGGTCCTCGAAAGGAACGGGTAATGTATAAGCGAGCAAAGGTTCCGGAACCTCCTATGTTTATTTGTGTTTTATAATGAAATGTAGCATCAATCTCATAGAATCAAGCAGCAATCCAATTTGGGAATAAAACTGCTTCTGTTATCAAATTCCATTCAGTTATATTTGACAACACTGCAGGCTCCAAGTATGTTTTCTATGTTTTCATAGTCAGGCTTGAGTAATGTTCATATCTTTATTCCGAAAGGTTAAATAATTCGACATCAAATAAAGGGTTAATCGGGGATGGACACCAATATTTTGTGCTTATATTCATTGATTTATCATGATTTACCGAGATTCAATATCTTCATGAAAAAATAAATTGATATTTACATCAGTCTTCATGATAACTTTTCTAAGACGCTAGTCATACTAACTAGTTAATTCAATAGATTTAATTGCTCGTTGTCCTGATGAATTTGTTTGCTAGTCCGTAAATAGAACACACATGTAACAAAAACGTCAAACATGATTTATATGGATGCATCTATAACACGGGGACATGCATTACAAAAACTGAGATTGTTAACAAACAGAAATCAGACTTTGAAAAATACAGAAATAAAATTGTCGTCGATGTTTTTTTCAATCGAAACACTTTATTCATCAACGATTTCCCCCTAGCTATATCAGCTAGTGCTGAGATCAATTCTAGACGTCAGTAGTCTCGGGGAGTCAGCTAGTTCATCTGCACGAGCTTTAATGGAGAGTGCTGCATTGTACATGTATGAATTTATTATGAACATATTTTGTCAGTATCAATGTTTTCTCTGAACGTCTTCGATATACATTATTCTAATACTTGTAAGTGGTGTATGTATTACTATATTTTGACACACACCTGCTGATTTTGAATAAATGTTGTAAGTTTTGCTGTATTTGTAACCGGACACATTCAATATTAACTCCTAAAGCGGCATGCAAACGTTGAGATTAAATATTCAATTTCAATACACAGGATGTTTCTGGTATTAAAGAAAAAAGATTTACATTGAAGAGATCGACGGTATATAAGTTATGCATTGAAGAGATCGACGTTATATAAGTTATTTGTGTGCATTTATTTCATTAAATATTTTAATTTAAATCGTATTCTGACAAAAGGACACACAGATGTATATATGAGATGGATCATTACTCGTTATCTTCACTTTTCCATCAATGATATGAAAGGTGAAGATAACGAACAGTGGTGAATCTCATAACTCTTTAAGGAATACAAAATAGAGAGTTGGGCAAAGATGAACCCCTGGATATACGATCGGTGGGACCAGGTGCCTAGGAGGAGTAAGCATTCCCTGTCGACCGGTAAAACCCGCCATGAGTCCTATAGCTTGATATATTGAATGCTTAACACTGTTTCCATCCAATTGAGACATTATATGGTGTTGTGAATAGTACAGTCAACGATAAGAGAATGGAAGGTATAACATAATCCAATCATATGATAGCTCATTTTGTTCATGTATGCATACTGAAAGATTTTACATAGTTTGAAAGAAGGTGATGCTTATACCTGTGGTTTTCTTTATTTTTCTTTTCAAAGTTTTGACAAATTGAAACAAAGTTAGTAATACGTGTATTGTGTAAACAGATCAACAACTCCCATGATAGAATGATTTGTATAACTCATTGAATCTATAATGATGATTATTGTTCATGTACCATTCATTATACAGTACAATCAATTTCTGGTTAAAATTGTATGAGGTGTTGATTTTCAAAAATCCAATTTACAAACGGATATTATCTTTAGTATTTACTACAGTTGGTATTCAATCTATTTTTAATAGTGCTAATTTCACTTTCATTTGGGAAATAAATAGTCAGTGAGATTACACATTTTTAAAACATGATGACTTATTTAATTGACCAATAGGAGAACGGAAAAACGATACAACATGGGTATCTCCATTGAAAATGAGGCCCTGTGAGCAGTTAACAGACGCACGTGATATCATAATCCTCTGAGTCACGTTCTGAAATCCACCAGTACATGTAGAATGTAACAACCATACCCATAACTATTTTTTCGTGCACAATATTCCATTTCCTATATATGTTACCTATATTTGTATGCTATATTTTCAGTTACCCTGTATTGGACCTTTCCATTCAAACACACTTAATGTACGCATCGATATCTGTAGCTTTTATTCACTCCGGTCATTCGGAGTTTAGGTTTCCAATCTCTTTGGATCATGTTCCACACGACACGCCACGAGTTGTAGAAAATTCTGTTTCGGTCAACTTTTGAAGTAGATATTCGATTTTCCAAAAGATATTTCTAGCAATTGTTCTCCACGTCTGTTTCATTTACATTTGGATGAAAGGTGAAGATAACCAACAGTGATCAATCTCACAACTCCTATAGGTAATACGAAATAGACAGTTGGGAAGACACGGACTACTGGATATACCAGAGGCAGTATCAGGTGCCTAGTGGTAGCAAGCATCCCCTGTCGACCGGTCCCACCTGCTGTGAGCACTATATCTTGATGAGGTAAACTTAAAAATATGTACTTAAAAACAGTGTGCCAAGAGCGGCCTAACAATAGCTATTGAACATATCAGACAGCATATGACTCAAGGAATGCTTGTATTGGCAAACTAGATTATTATAACGACCATAGAATTTGCGAAATGCTAACTTCAAACGAGAGTGTTGAATCCCCTGTACCATCAACTTGTTTGTTAGTAGCTTGTCTCAATTTTAAGTTTTTCATAAAGATGAGTTAGTTTGCCCTTAATATTCATTTTCAATAAAATATCTAAATTCAAAGAAGATGTGAAGAACTCTGTGGCGGCTCTTATTTCGATTTTACAGGGATTGAATCGATGTATGAATGAAAATGATTATTGTTAATAAATAAATCGACAATGTATCTAAATGTCGAGTTGAAGGTCACAGCAAGAGATTGTCGTTTTCTCACTTGGAAGCTTTTGAACAAACTCTGCTTCATAAGAATATGGGGAAATGTCAGCTAACGGAACACAATGCGTACCCATGGGAATACCAACAAACTGTTGGAAGATCTGACCACCGAAGACTACGAAGATCTTTTCAATGAGGAACTCCAGCAAATCAATTTTTGGACGACTGATTACTAGATACGAATATTTCCTTTTTCGTGAAAAAGCAACTGTCTATGATTTTAAAACGTCTGGTCTTTAATCAATCGTAAGGGATGGTCATTAAAAGTGTTAAAAAGTCATACGTTTAGGTGTTGTTGATTTGAGAAATGTTTTGAGATTTCAAATTTACTAAAATTTCTTCAGAATTTTTTGGAATCCATATTTGATTTACACCACTTCTCGCATATGTTGTGGCACAATACGTTTGAAGGTTCTCTTTCACACCTGTTAATATGTTCGTGAGGAGCAAATATAGGGGCTGAATAGCATATTGATTTCATAACGTTTACAATGAAAACAAAATTACGGCAAACACAGGCCCCTGGATATACCAGAGGTGGGAACAGGTGCCTAGGAAGACTTATAACTTTATGATAGACTTTATGAAATTGATATCCTATTGAGGTCTATATTTAACCCTCACGAACATGCCGTTAATATCTAAGTATTTATATATTTTACAGGATAAATCTATGCCGTTCAGCAGACTGACATTTTACTGAATGGCCTGGAAAGGTGACGGAATGTCAGGACCATTCAGTCACTATTATGTAACATTCAGCAACCTTTCAGTTAACGAAATGCCATAGTTTCATCACGTGTTTTATATGTATAATTATATATATGTTGAAGTGTTATTTATTTCCCCATATTTATTCCATTCGGATTCCATTGAAATAGATTTCTAAACATGAAAGAGCTCACTCTTTGTATTTATAAAGTCCGTGTTATATGTTTGTATCTTTCTCTATCAATTATCTTAGAGCAATGTTAGAATAAGGTTAATCTGAATAAAAACAATCACAAACATTACTGAGCAGTCAAATCAATGAATATCTTAGATTTAATCTAAATTCCTTACAAACAAATCATAAATACTGTTTCCGCAGGAAGTGAATGAAAGGTGAATATAATGAACAGTGATCAATCTCATAACTCTCACAGGAATATAAAATAAAGAGCTAGACAAACAACGACTCCTGGATATACCAGAGGTGGGATCAGGTACGTAGGAGGAATAAATATTCTGGGTGATTGAGTTATTAACAGGTAATTGATTTCAGTTTTCTAATGTTCGCCAATGTTGAACATTATTGTAAGTCTACTGTACATGTCTTAGGGATAATGTGTTAAAAATTAAAACAGTGTTATTTTTCAAATTCATTTGAAATTTCATTAAATAATGAAGAACTGTGTCGTTCTTTTTTGTATTCACTGAAATGGAATAAATTTTTCTCATGCTTGGACACATTGGTATATGAAAAAAAGCTTCTTTCGAGTGAAGTACATGTGCACTATATGAAATTAAGAATGAAAATTAGCTGGTTTATTTTGCATTTGCATTCGATTAGCTAGGAAATTGAATTATTTTCACCCATGATATGAATATCACAATGGTCATATAATCATGTCCAACAGACATTTTTCCAATATCTTTTCTTTGTTTATTTGTAACGTTACGATCAGCTTATGTGCACTAGTATAGGACAAGTGAAGTTACGCTTATTTCTGACGTAAATGTACGTCTACAACTACCAGTGAATACCGCCCCCCACACATACACATAAACGTACACTATATCTAGATGTCTACGTTTACGTCTACGAACTTTAGTAAACATGTGCCCTGAACACTAAACATAGGTCTATATTTGTGGTACTTGACCCAAAGAAGATGACAATTTAGTATGAGTGTAAAATTTCGACGGATGTAAATCAAGCAAGCAATCAGTCTATCAAGAATGAAAGGGGAAGATAAGGAACTGTGAATGTATTGCATCTACATGTAGATTGTAGAATATGAAACAAGTGTATAGATAATAACTTATTTACTCATTTTCTTTCTAATGTAAAGAAATTGTGTATTCTAATATTTCAAATATAATAAGCTAATTGAAAAAAGAAACTTTGTTAAGTAGAAGACAATTTTCAAGAACGTGAAAGACATGTACAATATTCATAGCAAGATGTTTGAAATGGTACATGACTGTGATCTTATTGCGTGTGATATATTGATTGAATTATAGATATACCAACACAAAATTGTTGGAGTACATTATGCGAAAAGAACTTTGTTAAGTAGAGCACGATATCAAGGATATGAAGGACACATAAAATGTTATTACCCATTATGATTTGTGTGAAATGATGGACAACTGTCATCTGTTAGAGCGTGTGATGCATGTGTTAGTGTATGAGGCACCGAATGAATTTCTAGTTATATACATGTTGATGTGAAACACGACATAATTAATCGATTTAATGATATAACTATATGCATTGAAGATGACATAAAAGAAATAATCAGATGCACTATATATATATAATTGAATAAAAAAGCAGGAAAATATACAGTTCCAAAATATATTTAAATCACTAGCGCTTTCTGGATTTTAACATCCATCCTCAGGTGAATACAAATAATGAATTCATATTATATATAAATATACATGTACTTACAGTGTCGTTAATTTCGTCAATCCCTCAAACAATCCTTTCTGTAACGTTGTTAGTTTATTGTTGTATAGGAATCTGAATTACAAAGAAAGCTTGATTAAATTATATATATCCATACAATATTGCTTGATTACATTTTGATGTTAACCCAAAAAAAAAAAAAACAAACAAACAACCCAAAAAACCAACAGCAAACATTGAAAGCAATTTTAGCTGCAGTTTTGGTGTCGGAATGTTGTCCTGTAAGATTGTGATTGACTATTTTAATAATAGAAGAAACAAGTAAGGTTTATTAACTTTTTTGTTAATATGGTTTATTAAAAAACATGTTCAGAGGCTCTGAAGGAAGCAAAATTACATTATTGTCTTCCCATACAAAAATGAATTCTATGAAAGGCGAAGATATGGACCAGTGATCTGATAACCCCCACAAACAATACAAAATAGAGAGTTGGACAAACACGGACCCTTGAATATACCAAAGGTATATCATGCTATATATTCAATAAAACCGAAATCTTCATTTTGATAGAATACTCAACTTAGATTTAATCTTATCAATTATTATATTCTAAACTGTATAGCACATTTTTACAGCAAAGTGATATTTAAATATAGAGGTGCTAGTGCTGCAATGTTTGCTCTGGATAAATTTGATCTCCGTATATATCAGGAAATCAATAAATAATTCTAGGAGTGGATGAAAGTTAGAGAGTGAATCTTATATTAATGAATGTTATTAGAACACATACATGCATAAGGAAAGACGTAAAAGAGATTTTTGCACAATTCATTTCCATCATCGCAGTCCATTGCCGAGTGTTGTCTTATTCCTTGATATCAATAACACCAATGACCCAAATATTGAAGATGTTTAACCCAAATTTCAAAATAATTTAAGTATGGTAGCATAACTAATGGTCTTGTTCTTGTTTTTAAGCATATATAAGTCATTCTATGCCATATCATACTACAAATATGTAGAATTTGATAAACCGTAACCATTCTCATAAATGTTATAAAAAACACAAATCCAGAGTAGGGAAAACACGGACGACAGAAACACTATAGATTTATCAGATGCTAGGAGTAAGCATCCCCTGTTAACCAGTTTCACCCGCCGTAAGACTACTGTTTTGATCAGGTAAACGGAGTACTCGGTAGTCAAACTCAGCATAAAAGAACGGCATAATTATTTCTATGAAACACGCCAGACAATATTGATGGATTTTAATTTGAAACTAAATCATAATAATTTATAACTGCCATAGAATATGCAAAATATTGACTTGAAACGCGACTGTAACATCAACGTTTTTGTCATTATCGTATTTTTCAGTAGCCTACCTCCATTTAACAAATGATCATACGCAGCATATGCTTTCGGATAGAATCAATTCAGATCCATAAACATCATATCCATATTTTTACATACTAATTTTGACTAAGAATTACTCCGTTTACGTGATCAATTAATAGGGCTCAAGGCAGGTTTGACCAGTCAACATAGGGATGCTTACTCCTCCTAGGCACCCAATCCAACATCTGTTATATCCAGGGGTCTGTGTTTGCCTTTATCTTAAAGGACACAACGCATGTTTTTAAACGTTTTTCTTTTTTCAGCAAAATTCTTTCCATGCCTAAAACCACTTTGAATGTGTTTTAAATGAAATATGTTGCGTAGTTTTCGAGTTTGAAAGCGATGGAATTCAAATCTTGCGATATCGTGGTATGCATATTTACTTTCGCTATTTTACGTGCCATTATGTGTGACGTCATATGTGCCCTCGGGTTTGAAAACATCTATAAGTCATTTCATAAACAAATTAGATTTAATCGACAAAAAAAACAAAAAAACAATTATCACGTTAACAGTTTGTAAATAATATTGCATTAAGATGTTTTGTGCCGTATTTGGGTGTACTAGTTGTCGGTAGAAAGGATTTAGACTGAGTATTTTTCAATTTTTCGAAGGAAGGTACGAGAAAAAAGACGTGGATATGTTTTTGTTAGAGCAAGAAATTTACCTTTAAAATAAACCACCCAGTCACCTTTTCAAAAACCACTTGGACAGAAACCCAGATAAACTGCGAGAAAATGGATATATCGAAGCTAAGCACTACATAATTCTGTTCTGGTCTTCAAATTCAATACACACTCGGATCAACTAACCTTCACCTTGTAACAACATACCGTTTATATAACTTGTGCTTCCAGTTTCTACCAACTGGTAGATTTACAAAGATTTTAAAGATACAAAATAATTGAACTTTTAATCATATAAATAATAGAATATTGTATTTCTTAACTTTAAATGGAATTATAAAATTATTTCCACATTAACTCGTAACATCTTGAGTGCGTCAGTATAACGCCTTGCTCCCACTTCCTAACGATGTACAGATCACAATTTGTAAAATTAATAATATGATTGCTTTATCAAAATAAAATATTGTGATTTCCACTTTAAATTTGATTATTTTTATTGATTTGTGTGGTTTTTTCTTCTTTTTTCTTTCTTTTCGAAATGCACCCGTGACAGTAGCTTGGCCTAGGGTCTAGTTGTCAACAATGTAACGTATTATGATTTGTCTAATCCAAAAAAAAATAAGAAAAACAGTGTCAATTGCAGATGTATAAAGAAATGACATTACCAAACAGTTTGTAAACAGCGACCCATATAAACATTATTTACTCGCAATATTAGGGGCCTTCCGTGGCCGAGTGGCTAGAGCATTGCGCTCAAAATCACATGGCCTCTCACCTCTGTCGGCGCGGGTTCGAATCCCGCTCGCGCCGGTAAGTGAGAAAGTGTCCCAGTTTACTTTCGGAAGGTCGGTGGTTATCTTCCCAGGTACATTGTAACTGGGTTCTCTCTTCCACCAATAAAAACTGGGCGCCACTATATAACTGAAAAATTATTGAGTGTGGCAGAAAACATCAAAAACAAAAAATACTCACAATATTGCCGATTTCATACACGCTTTCAACGCTATATTTGGGTATTTACATTCTTTCGATATCTTTTCTTATATATATATATATATATATATATATATATATATATATATATATAAAGAAATATATATATATATAAATAAAGAAATATATATATAAAGAAATATATAAATATATATATATATATATGCATTGAATATGACATAAAAGAAATAATCAGATGCACTATATATATATATATATATATATATATATATATATATATATATATATAATTCAATAATAAAGCAGGAAAATATACAGTTCCAAAATATATTTAAATCACTAGCGCTTTCTGGATTTTAACATCCATCCTCAGATGAATACAAATTAATAATGAAAACAAAGTTGTTTATCTTAGAAACGTCTATTGTGACGTCATGACGTCATGATAGTCTTTGCGACGAGGGAATAGATACATGACGTCATAATACAAAAGTTCGGGAAAGATGACTTGGACAAAATAAGAATGAACATTTACATGATAAAAGTTGATGAATTAAGAGGTTTAACAATCAGAATTTCTCATATATGCATTGATTAAAGTTTGTTTAGTTTAGGAGAAAACAGTTTAATGATACAATTTTCTTTAGCAAGTCTCATGGACGTTGATTCTGTTTTAAGTTTATAAAATGGAAATACGATGTAGTTGCCTCTAGCACAGGTGTCAAAGTGTTCGCTGCATGGGGTATTTCTTGTACTGGGATCGTTAATTTGTTGGCGATGGACACGCATCCTGGCTGTTAGTTTGTCCAATATATTCCTCGCCACACCCGTTGCAAATAATGCAGTATAGTAAGTTTTTCGACTTGCATGATATGTTATCATTTACAGTAAAATATTTTCCGCATTTAAAAGTAATAGAAGGTACTGTTTTTAGGAAGGGACATGTACCACACCTTGAGTCACCACATGTAGAAACTGCGTATTTTTCAGGCGTTGAATTGAATTTGGCTTTTGTTAATATTTTTTTCAAGTTAGATGGTTGTCTTTGGCTGTGAAGTAGGTCGGATTTGGGAATAATTTTTTGAAGTTCTAAATCACGCTTGATAACTGTAAAATTCTTCTTAGCTTCCTGAAAGATATTTATATGTTTTGGGTTGTAAGTTGTCATAAATGGTATTAGGAAAGGATCGTGTTCTTTTTCTCTTGTTGTTCTAAGTGTATGCTGTGGAATTTTCTTTGCTTCATTTATCGCTGAAAGAATGAGTGTTTCCGGATAATTCTGCGCAGTAAGAAATATTTTCAATTTCGCCAGTCTTTGGTCTTTAGTATTTTCATCTTTAACAATAGTGTAAATCCTTCTGGCCAAATTGTACGGTTTTATATTTTGGGAAAAATCCGAAGAAGACCTGATCAAGTTTCACAATTTGTTGAATACGCTCAATCCAAATATCCAGTTTACCATGGAATACAGTGATACTTCGATTCCTTTTTTGGACATCAAGGTGATAAAACATGAAACCAACATCCTAACTGATATATTTTACAAAACAAAAAACAACAAAAAACGGACACACACCAATATTTGAATTTCAAACCATGTCATCCTACACACACTAAAAGGAATATCCCGACAAAATAACGACAAAATAGCATGGCGCTTTCCCCGCGATACAACCATCAGAACATGTACATGTACGCTGTGACGTACTTTTACATTTTGACGTCATATGGTGCGAAGTGCACAGAGGTACATTTATAACAGCACCGTGATTTTGCGTTCAACATTTGATGAATCAATTTAGCTACTTCAATGCAAATTGCCTTATAATCATGGACGGATGTGGGATTCAGTTTAGAGAGGATTAGAAAAAATCTGAGACGAGGGGGCGGGTGACAGCTTTTAGGTGCTCGATGGGAATAATTTGTTAATCGGGGATGGACGCATATATTTTGTGCTTATATCCATTGATTTATTATCATATATCGTGATTCAATTTCTTCACGATGAAATAAATTAATATTTACATCAGTCTTCATGATAACTTTTCTGAGACGCTATTCATACTAACTAGCTAATTGAATAGATTTATTTGCTCGTTGTCCTTATGAATTTGTTTGCTAGTCCGTAAATAAAAACACACATGTAACAGAAACATCAGACACGATTTATATGGATGCATCTATAACACAGGGACATGTATTAAAAAATTGAGATTGTTAACAAACACAAATCAGACTTTTAAAAATAAAAAAATAAATTGTCATCGATTTTTTTCAATCCAAACACTTTATTGATCGAAAATTTTCCCCTAGCTATACCAACTAGTGCTGAGACAATTTCTAGACGCGAGTAGTCTCGGGGAGTCGGCTAGTTCATCTGCACGAGCTTTAATGGAGAGTGCTACATTGTACATGTATAAATTTATTATGAACATATTTTGTCAGTATCAATGTTTTCTCTGAACGTCCTCGATATACATGTTCTAATACTTGTAAGTGGTGTACGTTTTACGATATTTTGACACACACCTGTTGATTTTGAATAAATGTTGTAAGTTTTGCTGCATTTGTAACCGGACACATTCAACATTGAATCCTAAAGTGGCATGCAAACGTTGAGATTAAACATTCAATTTCAATACATAGGATGTTTCTGGTATTAAAGAAAAAAAATTACATTGAAGAGATTGACGGTATATAAGTTACACATTGAAGAAATCGACGTTATATATTTGTATGCATCTATTTCATCAAATATTTTAATTTAAATTGTACTCTGACAAAAGGACACATAGATGTATATGCAAGGTGAAGATAACGAACAGTGATCAATCTCATAACTCCTATAAGCAATACAAAATAGATAGTTGGGCCATATATAAGATGGATCATTACTCGTTATCTTCACTTTTCCATCAATGATATGGAAGGTGAAGATAACGAACAGTGGTGAATCTCATAACTCTTTAAGGAATACAAAATAGAGAGTTGGGCAAAGATGAACCCCTGGATATACGATCGGTGGGACCAGGTGTCTAGGAGGAGTAAGCATTCCCTGGCGACCGGTCAAACCCGCCATGAGTCCTATAGCTTGATATATTGAATGCTTAACACTGTTTCCATCCAATTGAGACATTATATGGTGTTGTGAATAGTACAGTCAACGATAAGAGAATGGAAGGTATAACATAATCCAATCATATGATAGCTCATTTTGTTCATGTATGCATACTGAAAGATTTTACATAGTTTGAAAGAAGGTGATGCTTATACCTGTGGTTTTCTTTATTTTTCTTTTCAAAGTTTTTGACAAATTGAAACAAAGTTAGTAATACGTGTATTGTGTAAACAGATCAACAACTCCCATGATAGAATGATTTGTATAACTCATTGAATCTATAATGATGATTATTGTTCATGTACCATTCATTATACAGTACAATCAATTTCTGGTTAAAATTGTATGAGGTGTTGATTTTCAAAAATCCAATTTACAAACGGATATTATCTTTAGTATTTACTACAGTTGGTATTCAATCTATTTTTAATAGTGCTAATTTCACTTTCATTTGGGAAATAAATAGTCAGTGAGATTACACATTTTTAAAACATGATGACTTATTTAATTGACCAATAGGAGAACGGAAAAACGATACAACATGGGTATCTCCATTGAAAATGAGGCCCTGTGAGCAGTTAACAGACGCACGTGATATCATAATCCTCTGAGTCACGTTCTGAAATCCACCAGTACATGTAGAATGTAACAACCATACCCATAACTATTTTTTCGTGCACAATATTCCATTTCCTATATATGTTACCTATATTTGTATGCTATATTTTCAGTTACCCTGTATTGGACCTTTCCATTCAAACACACTTAATGTACGCATCGATATCTGTAGCTTTTATTCACTCCGGTCATTCGGAGTTTAGGTTTCCAATCTCTTTGGATCATGTTCCACACGACACGCCACGAGTTGTAGAAAATTCTGTTTCGGTCAACTTTTGAAGTAGATATTCGATTTTCCAAAAGATATTTCTAGCAATTGTTCTCCACGTCTGTTTCATTTACATTTGGATGAAAGGTGAAGATAACCAACAGTGATCAATCTCACAACTCCTATAGGTAATACGAAATAGACAGTTGGGAAGACACGGACTACTGGATATACCAGAGGCAGTATCAGGTGCCTAGTGGTAGCAAGCATCCCCTGTCGACCGGTCCCACCTGCTGTGAGCACTATATCTTGATGAGGTAAACTTAAAAATATGTACTTAAAAACAGTGTGCCAAGAGCGGCCTAACAATAGCTATTGAACATGTCAGGCAGCATATGACTCAAGGAATGCTTGTATTGGCAAACTAGATTATTATAACGACCATAGAATTTGCGAAATGCTAACTTCAAACGAGAGTGTTGAATCCCCTGTACCATCAACTTGTTTGTTAGTAGCTTGTCTCAATTTTAAAAAAAACCAACTGATCACATGTAGAACAAGCTCTTGCGTATCGAGTCAGTTGAAAGATATAAACAACATATGCAGGTGATAATGAAATATTGCTACATAGATATGAAAAGTTGGTGATAGGAAGCTGAAATCATCCCGTTTTTCATAAAGATGAGTTAGTTTGCCCTTAATATTCATTTTCAATAAAATATCTAAATTCAAAGAAGATGTGAAGAACTCTGTGGCGGCTCTTATTTCGATTTTACAGGGATTGAATCGATGTATGAATGAAAATGATTATTGTTAATAAATAAATCGACAATGTATCTAAATGTCGAGTTGAAGGTCACAGCAAGAGATTGTCGTTTTCTCACTTGGAAGCTTTTGAACAAACTCTGCTTCATAAGAATATGGGGAAATGTCAGCTAACGGAACACAATGCGTACCCATGGGAATACCAACAAACTGTTGGAAGATCTGACCACCGAAGACTACGAAGATCTTTTCAATGAGGAACTCCAGCAAATCAATTTTTGGACGACTGATTACTAGATACGAATATTTCCTTTTTCGTGAAAAAGCAACTGTCTATGATTTTAAAACGTCTGGTCTTTAATCAATCGTAAGGGATGGTCATTAAAAGTGTTAAAAAGTCATACGTTTAGGTGTTGTTGATTTGAGAAATGTTTTGAGATTTCAAATTTACTAAAATTTCTTCAGAATTTTTTGGAATCCATATTTGATTTACACCACTTCTCGCATATGTTGTGGCACAATACGTTTGAAGGTTCTCTTTCACACCTGTTAATATGTTCGTGAGGAGCAAATATAGGGGCTGAATAGCATATTGATTTCATAACGTTTACAATGAAAACAAAATTACGGCAAACACAGGCCCCTGGATATACCAGAGGTGGGAACAGGTGCCTAGGAAGACTTATAACTTTATGACAGACTTTATGAAATTGATATCCTATTGAGGTCTATATTTAACCCTCACGAACATGCCGTTAATATCTAAGTATTTATATATTTTACAGGATAAATCTATGCCGTTCAGCAGACTGACATTTTACTGAATGGCCTGGAAAGGTGACGGAATGTCAGGACCATTCAGTCACTATTATGTAACATTCAGCAACCTTTCAGTTAACGAAATGCCATAGTTTCATCACGTGTTTTATATGTATAATTATATATATGTTGAAGTGTTATTTATTTCCCCATATTTATTCCATTCGGATTCCATTGAAATAGATTTCTAAACATGAAAGAGCTCACTCTTTGTATTTATAAAGTCCGTGTTATATGTTTGTATCTTTCTCTATCAATTATCTTAGAGCAATGTTAGAATAAGGTTAATCTGAATAAAAACAATCACAAACATTACTGAGCAGTCAAATCAATGAATATCTTAGATTTAATCTAAATTCCTTACAAACAAATCATAAATACTGTTTCCGCAGGAAGTGAATGAAAGGTGAATATAATGAACAGTGATCAATCTCATAACTCTCACAGGAATATAAAATAAAGAGCTAGACAAACAACGACTCCTGGATATACCAGAGGTGGGATCAGGTACGTAGGAGGAATAAATATTCTGGGTGATTGAGTTATTAACAGGTAATTGATTTCAGTTTTCTAATGTTCGCCAATGTTGAACATTATTGTAAGTCTACTGTACATGTCTTAGGGATAATGTGTTAAAAATTAAAACAGTGTTATTTTTCAAATTCATTTGAAATTTCATTAAATAATGAAGAACTGTGTCGTTCTTTTTTGTATTCACTGAAATGGAATAAATTTTTCTCATGCTTGGACACATTGGTATATGAAAAAAAGCTTCTTTCGAGTGAAGTACATGTGCACTATATGAAATTAAGAATGAAAATTAGCTGGTTTATTTTGCATTTGCATTCGATTAGCTAGGAAATTGAATTATTTTCACCCATGATATGAATATCACAATGGTCATATAATCATGTCCAACAGACATTTTTCCAATATCTTTTCTTTGTTTATTTGTAACGTTACGATCAGCTTATGTGCACTAGTATAGGACAAGTGAAGTTACGCTTATTTCTGACGTAAATGTACGTCTACAACTACCAGTGAATACCGCCCCCCACACATACACATAAACGTACACTATATCTAGATGTCTACGTTTACGTCTACGAACTTTAGTAAACATGTGCCCTGAACACTAAACATAGGTCTATATTTGTGGTACTTGACCCAAAGAAGATGACAATTTAGTATGAGTGTAAAATTTCGACGGATGTAAATCAAGCAAGCAATCAGTCTATCAAGAATGAAAGGGGAAGATAAGGAACTGTGAATGTATTGCATCTACATGTAGATTGTAGAATATGAAACAAGTGTATAGATAATAACTTATTTACTCATTTTCTTTCTAATGTAAAGAAATTGTGTATTCTAATATTTCAAATATAATAAGCTAATTGAAAAAAGAAACTTTGTTAAGTAGAAGACAATTTTCAAGAACGTGAAAGACATGTACAATATTCATAGCAAGATGTTTGAAATGGTACATGACTGTGATCTTATTGCGTGTGATATATTGATTGAATTATAGATATACCAACACAAAATTGTTGGAGTACATTATGCGAAAAGAACTTTGTTAAGTAGAGCACGATATCAAGGATATGAAGGACACATAAAATGTTATTACCCATTATGATTTGTGTGAAATGATGGACAACTGTCATCTGTTAGAGCGTGTGATGCATGTGTTAGTGTATGAGGCACTGAATGAATTTCTAGTTATATACATGTTGATGTGAAACACGACATAATTAATCGATTTAATGATATAACTATATGCATTGAAGATGACATAAAAGAAATAATCAGATGCACTATATATATATAATTGAATAAAAAAGCAGGAATTTATACAGTTCCAAAATATATTTAAATCACTAGCGCTTTCTGGATTTTAACATCCATCCTCAGGTGAATACAAATAATGAATTCATATTATATATAAATATACATGTACTTACAGTTCCGTTAATTTCGTCAATCCCTCAAACAATCCTTTCTGTAACGTTGTTAGTTTATTGCCTTCTAGGTATCTGAATTACAAAGAAAGCTTGATTAAATTATATATATCCATACAATATTGCTTGATTACATTTTGATGTTAACCCAAAAAAAACAAAACCAAACAAACAACCCAAAAAACCAACAGCAAACATTGAAAGCAATTTTAGCTGCAGTTTTGGTGTCGGAATGTTGTCCTGTAAGATTGTGATTGACTATTTTAATAATAGAAGAAACAAGTAAGGTTTATTAACTTTTTTGTTAATATGGTTTATTAAAAAACATGTTCAGAGGCTCTGAAGGAAGCAAAATTACATTATTGTCTTCCCATACAAAAATGAATTCTATGAAAGGCGAAGATATGGACCAGTGATCTGATAACCCCCACAAACAATACAAAATAGAGAGTTGGACAAACACGGACCCTTGAATATACCAAAGGTATATCATGCTATATATTCAATAAAACCGAAATCTTCATTTTGATAGAATACTCAACTTAGATTTAATCTTATCAATTATTATATTCTAAACTGTATAGCACATTTTTACAGCAAAGTGATATTTAAATATAGAGGTGCTAGTGCTGCAATGTTTGCTCTGGATAAATTTGATCTCCGTATATATCAGGAAATCAATAAATAATTCTAGGAGTGGATGAAAGTTAGAGAGTGAATCTTATATTAATGAATGTTATTAGAACACATAAATGCATAAGGAAAGACGTAAAAGAGATTTTTGCACAATTCATTTCCATCATCGCAGTCCATTGCCGAGTGTTGTCTTATTCCTTGATATCAATAACACCAATGACCCAAATATTGAAGATGTTTAACCCAAATTTCAAAATAATTTAAGTATGGTAGCATAACTAATGGTCTTGTTCTTGTTTTTAAGCATATATAAGTCATTCTATGCCATATCATACTACAAATATGTAGAATTTGATAAACCGTAACCATTCTCATAAATGTTATAAAGAACACAAATCCAGAGTAGGGAAAACACGGACGACAGAAACACTATAGATTTATCAGATGCTAGGAGTAAGCATCCCCTGTTAACCAGTTTCACCCGCCGTAAGACTACTGTTTTGATCAGGTAAACGGAGTACTCGGTAGTCAAACTCAGCATAAAAGAACGGCATAATTATTTCTATGAAACACGCCAGACAATATTGATGGATTTTAATTTGAAACTAAATCATAATAATTTATAACTGCCATAGAATATGCAAAATATTGACTTGAAACGCGACTGTAACATCAACGTTTTTGTCATTATCGTATTTTTCAGTAGCCTACCTCCATTTAACAAATGATCATACGCAGCATATGCTTTCGGATAGAATCAATTCAGATCCATAAACATCATATCCATATTTTTACATACTAATTTTGACTAAGAATTACTCCGTTTACGTGATCAATTAATAGGGCTCAAGGCAGGTTTGACCAGTCAACATAGGGATGCTTACTCCTCCTAGGCACCCAATCCAACATCTGTTATATCCAGGGGTCTGTGTTTGCCTTTATCTTAAAGGACACAACGCATGTTTTTAAACGTTTTTCTTTTTTCAGCAAAATTCTTTCCATGCCTAAAACCACTTTAAATGTGTTTTAAATGAAATATGTTGCGTAGTTTTCGAGTTTGAAAGCGATGGAATTCAAATCTTGCGATACCGTGGTATGCATATTTACTTTCGCTATTTTACGTGCCATTATGTGTGACGTCATATGCGCCCTCGGGTTTGAAAACATCTATAAGTCATTTCATAAACAAATTAGATTTAATCGACAAAAAAACAATTATCACGTTAACAGTTTGAAATAATATTGCATTAAGATGTTTTGTGCCGTATTCGGGTGTACTAGTTGTCGGTAGAAAGGATTTAGACTGAGTATTTTTCAATTTTTCGAAGGAAGGTACGAGAAAAAAGACGTGGATATGTTTTTGTTAGAGCAAGAACTTTACCTTTAAAATAAACCACCCAGTCACCTTTTCAAATACAACTTGGACAAAAACCCAGATAAACTGCGAGAAAATGGATATATCGAAGCTAAGCACTACATAATTCTGTTCTGGTCTTCAAATTCAATACACACTCGGATCAACTGACCTTCACCTTGTAACAACATACCCGGTATATAACTTGTGCTTTCAGTTTCTACCAACTGGTAGATTTACAAAGATTTTAAAGATACAAAATAATTGAACTTTTAATCATATAAATAATAGAATATTGTATTTCTTAACTTTAAATGGAATTATAAAATTATTTCCTCATTTAAAACTCGTTACATCTTGAGTGCGTCAGTATAACGCCGTGCTCCAACTTCCTAACGATGTGCAGATCACAATTTGTAAAAATAATAATATGATTGCTTTATCAAAATAAAATATTGTGAGTTCCACTTTAAATTTGATTATTTTTATTGATTTGTGTGGTTTTTTCTTCTTTTTTCTTTCTTTTCGAAATGCACTTTGAACTTTGACCCTTTTGTGAATTTCGGAGACTCGCGTTAAAAACCTTGTTATCGCTAGTCCTGCTTAACGGAAAGTCATAGAGACACGAAACCTTCGCTAATGAATTCACAGTAAAACCCTCTTGCATAGAAAAATTAATCAAAGGGATAGAAAAACCCTTAAGCATAGTTATTGCCCTTGAAAGTATCCAATATCATTATTTAAGCCTATAACTTTTATATTAATATAGCAAGAGACATGGGGCCACTTGCATTAAGACCGATGACCTTTGACCTTCAATATTAGGTCAAAGTCAAAGGTCATCCTGAATTATTTTTTTTTGATTTTCAAGGTCTTTTTGAGTTTCTTACATCATCTTGAATATTCTTAATTTTTTTCTTAATCATGGTAGGTGGAAAGCCCTCTAATTGTTCGCGAATAATTAGGATCACTAATTTTGTTCGGCATTCCTTCTTTTGACACATATGGCCATATCGATTTAAAGATTTATATAATGGAAAAGTAAAGACTAGCATGCAAAGGCTTGAAGAATTACAATATATGTGTAAGTTAACAACTGAAGTTTATGACAAGGGGGATGACTTTGGCTTATGACAAGGGGGTGAATTAGGCTTCCCCATCGTCAACTTCCTTTATTTCATTATTACTTGCAGTATTCATCTTGTGTGAATAAAAACAGTTCATCTCATATTTCATAAATCCTATCAAAAATACAAAATTAAGAGAAGGGCAAACACGAATTCATTGATTATTACAATAGTCCTCAGTCCTTGAGAATTTCGAAAGACGTAGAAAGTTTTATAGAGGGGTCCCCAAAATTGGTTCTTGTGCAATGAAATTATCTTTTGCTGATGTCGCTACTGCACAATACTGGAATTGAGTAGTTCAAAGAAACTTTTAAGTGCTCTCTATCATTTAAAGTAATACCAACCTCTTTTGCGTCATCCGATTTTGCAAAATCGATGATTTTTTTGGGGATTTTTTTTTTTGGATCTATGCATGATGACAACATCAATTTTGTTGGAGTCTTTTCCAATGGTTATTGTTAAAATATAAATTATTTCAAAAATTTAATTCATATATGAAAAATCAATGACATGTTTCAAAATATTGAATCCAAGGACAATAATCATGTTTCCATAGAATTCTTTATTAAGGTACTCATTGTATAATGACCATATTTCATATCTAAGAATGGATGGTGGAATTTTGGTAATCATGGTATCATTTTGAAGGGTTCATCAAATAAAAATAATCCACCATAGGAATTTTGAAAATTTTGTTTACTGCTTGATTTATTTCACCTAGAATTTAACATTGAAGTATATAGGAAAAACATGTTTTATTACAATATTTTATAGAACGAAATTATATTTTCACACAAATCTCTTGGTAGAAAGTTACAAACACTTTCTCTTAGTGAAAATATGAAATAAAATTAATCATTGACCACACACATTTTTAGAAAATTAGATTTTTCTTATTTTTACAAAGGGAAGACAACTCTTCCAAAAAGTCTTAAGTGCAAAAAGGTCAGCTTCTAATCATTTACCAGTCATGTGAATTTCATCTGCTTCACTTTCATCATTATTTAACAATAAACATTTATGTTGATCCAAATCCTTCAAAATTGTTCATTATCCTGTCATTATACATGGAATACCTTAAGTCCATTATGCGATATATTTCCTTTTTTACAAACACTGTATAATTTTGTAAAGAAACAGTGTCATAAAACTACCATTAATACTAGTTTAGCGTTATAACCAGTTTTTGTGAAATTTTCATTATGCTGTTGAAGGAAAATTGCGATGTTCTGAAGTTGATATTTAATATTTGATTCTGTTTATATATGTCTCGAATATTTAAAAAAAAGTTTGATTACGTATGTATTTTATTTCACAACTTATTAGTTTTAACCCTAGGACATTGAAATAAATACTCTTTCTAGGCTTTCATCAGATAATAATCTGAGTATGCCGTAACACAAATATCGTAAATGCAGATTTTCAAACTAACTAAATAATATTAAGCACAACGAAAATGTATGAGTTGTTTTGGATAGAGAAGACACTGCGCTAATATTTTTTTTTTTTTTTTTTTTAGATACAAACGCAATTTTTAGAACTCTCCAGCTTACCGTGACAAGTTACTCTATAATCTAGTAACAAAGTGAAGATGTTCACACACATATGTGTAAAATAATAAATTATCGAATACAGAGGACGAAACTAACGAGGATCATAATGATATCACAAAGATGTGATTCGGGTATCATTTGGCCTAATTTAATTTTTCTAGGTCAGAGGTGTTCCGAATATCTGGCCTTTTGATACAGTGTAAGTTGATATATCAATCCAATGTTAAATCTTATCGCATCCTTTCATATCTATATATGACATAAATATCTTCCCCACAATGGATTTCAATGTAAATTATCAGAAGAAAAACTCTCTCCAATACGACATCTGCTTGAATCAAACACTGCAGAAAAGATCTAATCTTTCTATTTAAAATACCCCTGCTTGTGGAAGTTGTGAGATTCATCATTATTCGTTGTCTTCACCTTTCATTTCATAGGATCTTGCAATGTAAAGATAATTGTTGATGTTGAAATAAATATTGTAAATAGTTAAAACAGTTAACATCAGTTCTTTTTACAGGGACTTATACGATTTCCATTGTAGTATAGTGAGTTTGTTGGATATATCTATTGCAACACATACAAAAAACATCGATGGAGGACTTAATCCAATCTATAGGCAACCTTACCCTTAGCAAATCTAACCACCTACTTGAGTGCATATACGTTGGTTATTCTAGAATCGGACTTCCTTGTTCTTTAAGAGGACGTATTTCTTTATTTTCTAATTCTACGTTTCCTCGTTAATAACTTTCCAGTTATCTCGTTTGACACTAGTTATTATCCATGAAATAGACTTAACTCAGAATCATTTGGATACTTTAATGTACCTAAACAACAAGAGGCTGGCATTGTTGTCCATTGGATATATGAAAAGGTGATCAATATATTGTAACTCCTATATGTACACAATTCCTTCTAGGCTCCTGATCCCACCTCTGTTGTGCCGAAGGGTACTTGTTTGTCTTACTCTTAATTTTGTATTTTTAAAGGAGTTATGAGATTGGTTACTGTTCGATATTTTAACGTTTTCATTTAGAAGAAATTCGTAGCATTGTCGTAGCATTGTCATTAAAAATTAAGTATCATGTTTGTTAGCTCTACCGGAGCAGTTCATAGACAATTACAAAATGAAAAAATTTCGACTTTATTGGAATCAAAGGTTCAATATGAAATCCATTGATAAAATCTAAGTAGGAAAGACTTGCAGCAGTGGAAACTGAACATTGTTGGTGCTAAAGTACCCATGAACCGAGGTTACCAGATTTCATAACCAAAACCATTGCAAGTTTGATAGACTAAACGTGTAACCTTCAATCAATTAATACATCAATAGGTATACCATGGAAAGATTCAACTCAATCATCATCTTAATGTCTTAGACCTCTACGCGTTTTTTCCTCACTGCTGGCAACATGGAATGATAGACAAGATAAGCACGTTAAATTTGTAGCTAAACATACAACTACCGTAGCATATATATATATACTAATTGTGATGCACCAGATGTGCATTTCGAAAAATAATTTTGGAAATTAGAAATAACAATAAACTTGTAGGAGCTAAAAAGAAAACTAGAGTGCCAAAGGAACTGGAGCCAAATTCGTCGAAGGATCAGAGCTATGCATGAGGGAGATATCATCCTTAATTTTGAAATAAATTTCTAAATCTTATCTCAGGAATTTAATATACATCTGTATTTTCAAGCTAGTAACGAAGTACTTATCTACTGGGCTGTAGAGACCCTCGCAGACTAACAGTCCACCAGCAGAGGCCTCGACCCAGGGGTCATAATGTAAAACGTATACGGTACCAATTCTGATGCACCAGATGCGCATTTCGAGAAATAATGGCTCTTCATTGATGCTCAAGCCGAAATTTAGGAAATTCGAAATAACAATAAACTTGTAGGAGCTAAAAAGAAAACTAGAGTGCCAAAAGAACTGGAGTCAAATTCGTCCAAGGATCAGAGCTATGCATGAGGGAGATATCATCATTAATTTTGAAACGAATTTCTAAATTTTATTTTAATATATATGAGAAAAAGAATTTACTTGTTCGTTAGAGAGCGATAGAACGGTTAGAAAATATGAATATGGGCATACATCTGGCATATATTTGGCTTATAGCTGCTGATATCTCAGGTAAAGTAAAACTACAAAGCAGTTTTGGAAAGAAGATATTCAAACAAGAAAATACATAAATTAATGCTTGATAAACGAGTTTTTCAATGAGCCATTGAAATGTTTAATATTAGTCCAAATATTGATTTATTTGCTATGCTAATGTACATGCAATATCATAAATTAGGAAAACTATAAATACTGCAGCTGAAACCCTTCACAATATATGTCTTTCTCTATTTCTTGCTTTGGATTGAGATTGTTTTGTTTTCTCCCGTTCTGTATGATAATATCAGTTTTTCAGAAAATGACGTTAGATCAAGCAACAAGTACCTTATAGCCGTTTTCTTTTTAACGCAGGAATTATATATCTGTCAAATAAACCGGCTATGCGATACCTTAACAATGCCAGATTGGCCACCACATTCTAGAGATGACGAAACATTCACATATTGGGAAACTTTTAACCCATTGCTTTCTTTAAGATCTGGAGATCAATCCAAAGTAGACACTCATTGGAGGAAACTAAAGACATATTGTTGTCTTCGTGAATAGAAAAAATAATATGTGTGTTATCTATGTAAATGGAAGACATTCTGTGGTGGACCGGAAAGTCATTCCTTTTACACAATTGTAAATCATGTTTTAGAGTTATAAAGAATTTTGTATGATACTGGTCTTGAATTTTGAATATTATGGTGTCAATACAGCAAGGAGTGACTCATGTTGATGCTGTTCATCGTCGTATGTAACAGCATGCACTATTAAAAGGATTTCTTAAAGGTGCTTGATAGAAAACATCTTTTCCTAGATATTCAGAAATTCCGGATGTCGCAGTTGTTCTGGACTGGATGAAATCATTTGGTTTTGACGAAATTTGCCTGGGTTTATCGAAGTTGAAGATAAATATCGGTTTATTAAATGCGATATGATTTAAGCACTTTGAAACAAACTTGACCGGTAACAATCTGGAATTGACTGATTCGTATTCAGAATCTAGAATTGACTCTTTTCTTAAAGAAGTAGGTTTTTTTTTTTAAATTTAATTGTTTTACCGGTTCATGAGCACGGATAGTTTTGTAAATGTTACGCATTTGAGGAATACATCGGCATGTCAATGCATTAACTAGTCATCTTTGGCATGCTTGGGACAGACTTTATAAAAGTGTTCTGATAACTAAAAATACCCTGTTCATATGTAATGATGTATATATTTACTTAAGAACAAGACATATTATCATCAATTAATTTGTATTATCACAAAACGGTACGTTTCCCAGGTTCATGACACGGGTTCGAAAAAATGATATAAACCCGTAGCACAGTTTCATAATTATGCAAATTAGGTAAGTTAATCATTCATGCGCCACCTGAAGAAAACAACATGTCATCCTTTGAAATTGTTAACATTGGCGGTAAAAGACTTTGTTTTGTCAACAGGGTTGTTCCAATGGGATTTTTTTGTCTTATATGATGTGAAAATAATTTCAAGTTTCTTGAAACCGTGACGTTGCGACGATGTCACAATCAAATTGAAAGCAAAACAATTCTGTGACAGTCGGGTTGTGAAATAAACAAATAGAATATATTGCGTTGAAGAATACTTGTGTGATAAATCGAATCTTACACTCGTGCCTATGACAGATGGAATTTATGAAATTCGTTATTGGATTTGAATATTTCTCCCGCCAAGGCTCGAGAAATGTTAAATTCTGTGACGCATTTAAAGCTTGACAATTTCATGTGGTTACGTAATAGCATGTACAGTGATGAAGTAGAATTGGAAATTATACGAGACATGTACCTGTAAGGCTTAGTAAGCTGATATTTGATTGTAATTCAAATTAATTACTAGAATGGAATGGATGAATTGCATGTCTAACCTTTTTCCTACCCTTCGTTCAAGTACATTTCGGCTATTAATTAGACTTAAACACTGAGGCTAGATACACTGGTGTTATCTCATTTGATTCTTCCATTCCTTTCCAATAGTTTTTGTATAATTACAAACAACACTTTACAGGTAACTCTCGTTTAATTTCCAATAGTATGTACCTTTCACGTATAGATACAATTAATATGTATTTTTATGCGAGACAGAATGCATAAATCACGTATAGATTAAGTTAATATATGCATGTACTTAGGCAATAGACATATATAAAATTAGTAACTTTTTACGTGAGAGAATGTACAAATTACATAAAAAGTGCTATGTACTTAGACATATAAAGATTTGCTGTGTATGTTTACGCAAAAGAACGTACAAATCACGTATAAGTACGCGAGAGAACGTACGAATCACGTATAAGTAGGCAAGAGAACGTACAAATCACGTAAAAGTACGCGAGAGAATGTACAAATCACGTATAAGTACGCGATAGAATGTAGAAAGTACGAATGATTAAATTACACTTGAGATAAAATACTTATATTTTCCTGTGTTTCGATAACATAGCGGGAAAATGTTGTATTCACTATTTGTATTCAAATGACAGAACCTGTATAGTGGCATGATCCATGGAATGGTGTTAGGGTTCTGACCAATAGAAATGCTTAGTAAGGGGTTTTAAGAGCAGGTTTTGTTAATGCAATCACATCTAGTCGCCGTTCTGCACGGGTTAAAAGAAATGGAAGCCGAGGCCGTTCAAAGACAAAATCAACCAAACTTTACAGCATGCGAATAATGATAATTCTCTGAGCAGTTTTTCAGAACTTTGGTACAGCAGATTATCAGATGTGCAGGAAAGTATTAACAATCACCAGAAATGTATAGCTGAACAACATGAAGCAAAATTCGAAGAAGTTCTGTCTGACAGGCATAAATTCAAGAAAAGGGAAACGAAGAGCAGCACAAGCACAAGTCAACAATAAACTCAAGGACGCAAGTAAAGAGCTGCAGGATCACAAGGTGGAAGAAGCTCAACAGAGAATAGCAGAAGGTTTGGATATCGTTAAGAATAGACAAAAATTAACCAGGCTTACGGATTCGTCTGAGGCAGGGTGGAGAGTTGTCAATGAATATGTGAAAAATCCAATCACATCGGACTCGAAGGATGAAAAGAAAATTAACAAGGTTCAGGCGAAAGTGGAACGAAACGTCAAGGACTCAAAACGATTTACAGTCAACCTCTACAACAACGGGAATCTGGAGATCGGGGCACTGTTACTGCTGTAACAAAAGGGGACACTGGAGGAAAGATTGCACAGAAAAATTGAAAAAGAATAAGATAAGTGAAAATTTTGAAAATGGTAATCATGGCAATTAAGAAAAATGTAGGTCGATGGCGTTCGATAGGAGCAAATAGCTTTGTTATTGACGTTTTAAACTTTGGTTATCAGATGCCTTTGGTTACTACACCGGGACATATTGTATTGCAGAACGACAAATCTGCTGTTAACAATGAGCAGTTTGTGTCCAAAGAAATCAAAAAGATAGTAGAGAAAGGTTGTATTCTGAAAGTAAATAAAAATACCAAGGACAGTAAACCCGTTGGCGGTAGCAGGTAATAAATTCAAACAAAGGCTGGTTTTTGACTGCAGGCGTGTCAATCCACATTTGTTTAAATTCAAACACAAGTACATGTATGAGGATACCAGTACGTTTAGATATTTTTTTCAATCGGGTTATTACTTTTTTGCATTTGATCTAAAACGTGCGTATCATCACATAGTTATGCATGAGTTAGACAAAGAATATTTAGGTTTTAAATGGCATGACAAGAAGGTAACAAAATTGTTCTGTATTTAGATGACGGAATAGGGGGTTTCTCAAGTTTCATAGATGAAAAGGTGGTTAGTGCTAGGTTTCAAGCTCACATTGTCATGATTTTTTAAAATCAATTTTATGATTCATTTCTTTAATGAATAACACAAAACTATTTAAAAGCAATTTCTTCCATATGTATATACCCAGTGTGTCTATGGTGAGCACAAATCTATATATGACATTTTCTCATGGAATAATGTTTGTTCACTTTTTTTCACATTGAATTAGTTTTTTAGAATTAGTTTTTTGTACAAAAATATATCAATTGCTAATCATGGGTATGATGCATGCGACTCCAATTTGCTATTATGTATGGGCTGTATCTATTCTATGAATTTTATTTCATGCGCATTAAAGTTTGAAAATTTTAATTCAAAATCTGCAGTCAGGGTTTTTTAAGGGTCTGTAGGGGGTCGGAATAAGGTCCCATTCCCAATGCCAAAAATCAGATATTTTCCCCAATTTTTGCTTTGAAATTCGCAAGGAGGGTAGCCTAATCATTCTTAAATCTTCTTCACAGGCCCACAGATTACAAGTTTGCTTCAAAACTGTTAAGTAAACCTAATTGTTGGTCTCTGCTTATTTGCATGAGGTAAGCTTTAACCAAATTGAACATGTTGAAAGTTAGAAGGAGCCCAATCATACCTTAAGGTATCACACCGGTAATTGTCCAATCAAAATGAACTTAGTCAATTGTAGTTCTATATATTTAAAGAACTATTTTTTTTCCTTGCGCGATTTTTCTCATTTCTTCTTCTTCTTTTCTCTTAATTTTTGTACCCCTGATTAGGACATTTTGTGTAATTTGTAGAAATAACCAAGTGTATACAAAGGAACTATATTCTGTTGGTAGCTGAGGCTACTTCCTGAGGTGCACTCCGGCTGTTTACACACATGTGAAAAACACGTGGATTTGAGGGTAGTCTTGTTTCCGGGTAATTTATTTTCAAAAATGCCGCGTAGGGTGTCGTTTTTCTGGTGTCGGCAGACGAGATAGGTAACATAGAACGTGTCTGACTGCGTTATTCGGCGTCAATTCTGTAACTGATTTTTAAATATTTTTCCCCTCCTTAGTAATCTATAGTGAAAATAATTACCGATGTGATACCTTAATGCACTATGTCTCTATTTTCTATCTTAATTTACACTATCTCCCTATTTTCTTTGAATGAAACTTTTTTTCCCAATTTCGATCAAATGTCGCTATTTTTTCCCATTGGAAAGGCCCAGGCCTTTAAAATCATGACCTTAAAAACCCGGCAGTAAAACCACCATGTGAACAGGGCATAACTATTATTGTAAAGTTACATAAATGTGTACATAAGTATCTTTGCTAGATATGATGTTCAAAAGCTTAATTAGTTTTTTAATTGCTGATTAGATCACCTTAGTGGGTAAAAGGATTGATAAACTAAAATTTTGAATTTTTTGAAAAAGCTAAGAGACAGATGGAAGAGCTTGAGACATACCATAATACAGTCTATCATAACATGGGTGCATGAAAATCAGGTTCTAGGGCAGATGTAAATAGGTAGAATATTGATGATTCATGTATGTCTTATCTGGTACATGTAAGTTGTAACACCCTCTCCATTACTGTGCATTGTGACAAAATTAAATAGTACATGTATATGAAGTGCAGTGGTTCCATTGAATTTGAACAAATACTGGTACAGTTAGAAGTGGTAGGGAACAGGTATTACTTGAATGTACATGTCTACTAGATTTTTTGTTTTTAAAAAACTTTCACTGTAATTTCAGTCAAACATAATTTCGCATCAAGGAGAACAAATGGCTTTGACATAACAAAGAAATGACAATATTCGTTAAAAATAGCATGGTACCAGGAGAGCTAGATGCCTATATTCCCAACAATATGAGCCAGTCCGAAAGAGAGTCTACAACAGGTGCAATACAGCTCATTAAAAATGTTTTGAGAAAAGGTATATATACAAGATTTGATTTGCACCTTTAGGAGTATAATTAATGATTTGTATTTTGACAGCCTCCTGTTAAAATACAGCAAAAATATTGTGGTACTATAATTATGATATATTTGTCATAAAATATTTATGATATCTGTATCACTTTGAATCTTTAAAAATGATAATTGATATGTGAATTAAGATTTACAGCTGATAAACACTTATTTTTTAGGAATAGAAATTATGATTTTCATCTAACTATACATTTATTGCTATTCATTGCTACCTTTTACGAAGACGTTTTATTAATTCCTCTTCTAAATAATTTTTGCAGATTTGTCAGATAATGTCGTGTATCATGATCAACAGTTAAGGTCATCACAGATAGACCAAAGCTGACATGGAATGAAATAGTAAAACGAGACATAGAGTTTACAGGATTGGATAGGATCAATCCACTTGGTCACCAAGTATAGAAAAACAAATTTCGACCTCAACAGGACACCCAGCCCTAACCCCTCCGAAAGGATTAATTTGGCCTGGATAATCAAAATGGAGTTTTGAGATTGATCGCTGTTCGTTATCTTCACCTTTCATGATGATGGAAGCTCAGTGAAGGTAGATGCTGGCAATGAAGCTCTTTAGCAATAGAACAAACAGGCTTAACATTAAGGATATGCGGGACGATGATCACGTGATGGTTGCAAATTTATTATAAATTTAGAACCGGACGCAGCGTAGTTAAGCTTCCCGAGAAAAATCCCAATACTGTACAGACACACTATACGACGTCATAATAAAAAAGTACGTCACGACGTTGCATCGCGGGGAAAATGTCATCATATTTTGTTGTAATTTGCTATCGCTGTCAAGTGTTTTGTGTAAATCTGTTGATTGAATTCTTGTCAAATGATAATTTTCCTTTTATTTCATAGTGATTACAAGTCTCTTTTTGATATATATACATTGCATATATTATATATATGTATAGTATGAGCCACAATAATTTTGATAGTATAGCCTACAACTCACCGAAATCGCTCCTACATGCACATGCAATTTGCATCTCTAGGCATTTACAAAAAGAAAGTCAACCGTCTGTAAACACTGACTCAGTGCAAGTGTAAGATGATGATCGTTTGTTGATATTTACAATAATAGTGTGAAACTAGAACTGGGCACACATTTCTCCGAATCTTGCTTGGGAAACATACACACTATTCAGGTGCTTTTATAATCGATCCTTGTTTGCGAAAAATACACCCCCCCCCCTCCTTATGACGACAATCGTTACTTTTGGTCAAATATTAACGTCCATACTAGGAATGTTTAATTTTTGCATGCATTTTCATGTAAATATAAGTACGCTTTATCTCTGAAACTAGGTCATATTACAAATTATTTTTACTATCTTTACGAAGCACTGCTGCGGAAATGATAACTAATTAAAAAAATATGACACACGTCGGAATTTATGCGAGAAGCAGACATGTGAAAAAGAAAAAGGTGCAAAGTCACAACATGTGCGATACATAAATACCTTGAAAAATAGCATGGAGACGATCGAGTCAAGCGACACTAGCTAACATGGCCGCGGAAATGCTGTTGATCTAGTAAAGGAAGTAGTAGCTCATATTGACGTTAACCCGTGGTTTGAAAGAAGATGTATTGTGTAGAGCTAGACTAGACGTTTTGTTCGAAGCCATGTTTAAGATATACATGTATATTTAAAAAAAATTTAATTTGTTTCCATTAACTCAATTTTTGTTCCGTAATTATGAAAATTCTAAATATTTCAGTAGGTTCAAAACAAATATAGTTTCTAACAATGTATTCCAAAACAGGCAAGAAGAATTAGGCTGCCCCCCCCCCCCCCCCCCCCCCGTCTTTGATAATGAGCTTCTTCTTTTTTTAATTTTGTAGTGGAAATAAATTGAGACTGTCCCATCCCCCATTACTTTTAACAGTAGTTGTACATGTGTACATGAAAAGAATATAAGCTTGAAAGTTATTAATAACAAATATTTCGCCAAGCCTAACCCCAAGTGAACATATCAATGTATAACTTCAAGGACGCCTACCTCAAAATGAAGATTAGCTTCACCCCTTCATATTTCTACAGGAAGTTGGGTATATGAATAGCTTTTAATTGCAGTGTTTGCAAAAAAAATCATTGACAAGTTTTTGAGCAGTGCTTCATTTAGTATCTGGACTACCCTGTTTTTGAGAACCAATTTCCACCCCAAATCCTTAAATTTTCCCAATTTCTTATTATATGGTTATGTTTAAGCATTTTATTATTATATATTTTATATTTTACATATATTCTAAAAAAAAATTTAAAAGATATAGATAAAAATTCCATCAAATTATTTTTTTGAATTGAAAATCGGAATAATCTTGTAAAATTCACAATTTTCGAAAAGGGGGGTAATTCAAAGCTTATTATCTCCCTTGTATACCTAGAAAGTGGCCATGAAATTTATACACATTGTACAGGACATCCTGATGGTGCTTCATGAAAAAAAGAAAAAATATTCATTGACGAGTTATTTTTGGCCACATCGCCCCTCATGTCCTTAAACATGTTTATATACTTTTTAGCTCACCTAAGCCGAAAACTCAAGTGAGCTTTTCTGGTCACCTTTGCCTTTTGTCCGTCTGTCTGTAAACTTTTCACATTTTCATCGTCTTTTCAAGAACTACTGGGCCAATTTCAATCAAACTTGATATACATCTTCCATGGGTGAAGGCGATTCAAGTTTGATCATAAAAAGGGTCACGCACCCTTCAAAGGGGAAATTATCATGAGAATGCAAAATCAGGGTGGGGTCATTTAAAAATAAAACTTTCTTCTCAAGAACCACTGGACCAGAAAAGTCTAAATTCACTTAAAAGGTTCTTAGTTTGTGTAAATCATGGTGTTCGGGGCTAGAGTGAGGTCACAATAGAGGATCAATGTTTTACATTCAGATATAGTGCATGTTCAAGTTTGTTAAAGTGGTGGTCCATAGGGATTGGGTGGGGTCACAATAGGGGATCAAAGTTTTACATGCGAAATATATACATGGGAAATCTTTAAAGAATCTTCTAAAGAACTAGCTGCAGAATTGTAGCTCTTTAAGAAGATATTGGGACAGATCAGAAAGCTTAAGATCAACCCCTTATAACTATCTTTGATTTACGTCCCACCCCTCAAATGACAGTTGCATGGTTGATTCCCTATATCACTGCATTCCTGCATCGCCGACTCATAAATTTAATGTTAAAAATCCTCACATATTTTTCCACTATACTTGTTTCCTAACATACTTTCCAATATTCTCTGAACCCACATATGACCCAAAAAACTCACAGCTTCAAGTGATTTTTTGTTGTTGATGTAGTCATATTAGGTAACCAGTCAATTTGAACCCAAGTTCATTTCCATACTCGTACTCATTTTGAAACATAATGTCTGTGTGAACTCATAACCCCACAAATAATTTTAGTAAAATATTTTGGATGAAATCATCCTATTTCGGTTAGATACTTACTATTCAAATAATTTTAGTAAAATATTTTGGATGAAATCATCCCATTTCGGTTAGATACTTACTATTCAAATACGTTTGAATATTGAACTAATCTCATAGCTTTCTTATGATCCCTATTCCCGCCAGTCTGTATTAGTTATGAGATTGATCACTGTTCGTTATCTTCACCTTGCATTGAAGAGATTGACGGTATATAAGTTACACATTGAAGAAATCGACGTTATATATTTGTATGCATCTATTTCATCAAATCTTTTAATTTAAATCGTACTCTGACAAAAGGACACATAGATGTATATGCAAGGTGAAGATAACGAACAGTGATCAATCTCATAACTCCTATAAGCAATACAAAATAGATAGTTGGGCCATATATAAGATGGAACATTACTCGTTATCTTCACTTTTCCATCAATGATATGGAAGGTGAAGATAACGAACAGTGGTGAATCTCATAACTCTTTAAGGAATACAAAATAGAGAGTTGGGCAAAGATGAACCCCTGGATATACGATCGGTGGGACCAGGTGTCTAGGAGGAGTAAGCATTCCCTGGCGACCGGTAAAACCCGCCCTGGGTCCTATAGCTTGATATATTGAATGCTTAACACTGTTTCTATCCAATTGAGACATCATATGGTGTTGTGAATAGTACAGTCATCGATAAGAGAACGGAAGGTGTAAAACATAATCCAATCAAATGATAGCTCATTTTGTTCATGTATGCATACTGAAAGATTTTACATAGTTTGTAAGAAAGTTGTGCTTATGCACGTGGCTTTCTCTATTTTTCTTTTCAAAGTTTTTGACAAATTGGAACAAAGTTAGTAATACGTGTATTGTGTAAACAGATCAACAACTCCCATGATAGAATGATTTGTATAACTCATTGAATCTATAATGACGATTATTGTTGATGTACCATTCATTATACAGTACAATCAATATCTGGTTAAATTGTATGAAGTTTTGATTTTCAAAAATCCAATTTACAAACGGATATTATCTTTAGTATTTACTACAATTGGCATTCAATCTATTTTTAATAGTGCTAATTTCACTTTCATTTGGAAAATAAATGCATGATCATATTAGCCTCTTTTACTCCGTAAGACTCTGTATCATAATATCATGTTCATGAATTGTATATCCCTTTTAAGTGAACTAGAAAATTGTAGACTAATATTCACACAATCGCTTGGCAGATATGCTTCAATGAGATTATTCTGAGCATAAAAGGCCAATATTTGCAGATTTGTATAGTGCATATAGTTAAGTTCTTTACTTCTTAACTTCGTATTTCTGATAGGAGCTACGAGATTACTTATTGTTTCATTATCGTCACCGTTTCCTCATTGTACAGTATTAATTATCAAAGAAATATTAAATGGGAGAACAGGCGCTCTGAATTCTCGGCAGAGAAAATAAGTGCTTTGACATTAGGGAGGAAGGATAGACCATGCTTAAACAAATACACAGGAATGGGAGCACTCTGAATGATCAAAATAATGAACTCGGTACTGTACCACTGCAACTTCCGGAGAGAAAGAAAAACAGCGTGAGTACTTATTGAATATCCCTACTACAGTCTTTACAAGACTATTTATCATTTCCTGAATACGAATTCAAATTCAAAACAATAAATTGCATGCATCACTCACTTTCTGTTAAGTGAACAACAAGAAAGAAATTTTATAGAAAAAAATAAGGAAGTAGATCAATCTGAGAAGATATTCAAAACCAGGTTTTCTCATGGCAAATGTTACTATTTGGTATCGTTTTAATTACATGTATATGAATAACTTTAAAACGATATAATACATATTATAAAAAACTGTTTTTGAAAAAAAAATAACTACACCATTCATTTTACCCCGACCAATTTTTAGACCTCCTGAGAGGAAACCAATAGCCACAGTATTTATCGGAACTACTTAATACTTATTGTATTTTCTCAGTACTTATCAACAAACATCAAAATCCACAGTACAAACGACAATAAGAATCAACATGTCACTGTACCAATAAAACATCAATAACAGTGAAAACAACATTAATCAGAATGCATCAGTACTGACAGAACAATAACAATGATTATCAACATTTATAAGTAAAACATATAATTCTTGGTGCACTTTCCGTACAGCATTTGAAAAAAACAATCCACGTAGACATAACTGTTTCCTGCTATGCCATTATTGTAAACTCCTCTGTAATGTTAAAATTATGACATCTAAGTAGCCATTACAGAACAATCAGAGTGCCAAAACGGTCTTACAATGAATATGAAAGAAGTCGAACATCATTTGACCCAATGATATAGTGTTTTGGAAAACTACATATATATGTAGATCATAATAACTACCATATCATTTGCGAAATGCTGACTTTAAACGAGACTGTTTAAACCCCTGTAACATTAACTTCTTTGGCATTAGCCTGTCTTTTAACAAAACAATGAAACATTAATATGTGTTAAAGTCACTACTTGTTCATTCTTTCTACAATAAAATTCCTTTGGGTCCCTGCTTCCCTTCTTTCTTTTTTATTCTTTGAATGATCTATTTGACTGATCTTTCTTTTTAAACATATTTCTACCTTTGCTTTTGTTCAAGATATTATCACTAAATTATCACAATGGTGTTTCCATCAAAAATGCCATAGATTTCAAAACATACCATTTCTTATGTAAAATGTAATTTAATAATGTGTAGAACAAGAACACAAACGGGATCTAAAAATCAAGAGGATGTCGGGATGTATTACTGATTCAGGTAGAAAGAACGAATATTGTGTCCAATGCTATCTCATGTGCTCTGACACTATCAATTTTTCAATCATTACATGTTTGCGCATAATCTACATCAATTTTTTTTATTGACATTTCCAGATATCCCTGTTTGTAAATCTGTAATTTTCCAAAACCATTTTTCTGTAAGATTTTTATTTGGTTATCTGATAGATCAATCTGGATTCATTAAGCATTTTATATTTCGAATTGTATTACATATCATGAATCAAAGCTCCGCTATTTATAGAAGAGTGTTAAAGGACACAACGCATGTTTCTAAACTTTTTCATTTTTTCAGCAAAATTAATCCTTCTCATGCCTAAAACTTCTTGCATGTAATTTTGTATACTTTGAAAACATGAGATGTGTCCTTTAATAATCACAGTGATAGGTAGATATCTGATATTTTGCCCGTATTTCAAAACATCCGACCAGTCGCGGTATTTCATTAGTGCTAGGTCGAGTCAAAAGGTAACCAGCCCATCCCATTACCGATTGATCGAGACGGTCACGATTTTCATGCCTTGTTTCAATACATGATTTATACATGGGTTCAAAATTTCACGCGTATCGAGTCATTCTTTAATAAGATATTGAATGTCAAACATGACTAGAGATGCAAAAGCATGCCTTTGATCTAAAGTTGAATACCGTTCTATAATCCGGTACTTGCATTTAAAAGGTAAAACATGCAAGGGAATACATGGCGAGTTAGCCGATGGTTATGGGTCTTCTGCACCATCTTATGCTCAGGTTAAATTCTGGATAGGGGAATTCAAACGCAGTAGAACGTCTTTAGCAGATGAAGTCAGGACTGAACGCCCACTGGATGCCACCGACGAAGAAATGTGTAAGAAAGTTCGGGATTTAAGCTGTTCGGGACGTGCAGAGGCATTTTAAAAAGTCCTCACTGTTACGGCCTTTAGCGTTAGGTATAGGTCTGAATTAATTGTACTTTAGCTGGTGACGTCTCAACATAAGTTAAATTCTCGACGGGACGTAAAACAAACAGCCTTCTAACCAACTAACCAACTAACCGTCTATGTTTCAGATTTCAACATTTCATTGTTAACTTTGATTATGAATTATCAATTTGGCAAACAAGTAATACTAGTAATCTCAACACTTCATTTGAATGATATGACCAGAACAATCAATGAATTATCTATTTCTCAAACTCTATTAAGATATTTTAGTACTTCAAATAAAATCGATACTGCTTTGTTGAATTAATAAATTTGCAAGCATTTAATTTTGCTAAGTGAAACATTCTAGGTGGTTTGCCCCTTTCTCCACTGAACGTTTTGCATAGATTGTGAATACTTTCAATGTTTGTCGTACAGACTCTGATGTGTACTACTACGCCAGTGGACCAGTGAACGAACGCTGAACGGTTGAGGAACGAACGGTTCTGTTTGGGAAAACGAACGTTTAACGGTTTGAAGGGAACGGTTCGCAACCAAAATGGAACTGTTTTTATCTGGAATGGAACACATTGAGATTGAAAACGAACGGTTTTCTTCGGTCCAAAAATGAGAACGAACGGTTTGGCTTCGATTTCAAATTCTGCATTTCGGACAATTTGGGTACATTTTATTCATATATAGACATTTCGGAAAAGAGAGATAGTACGTGTCAAAAAAGTTTAATTTGATCGATATGATGAATATTTTGAAAAAGAAGGAAGGGGGAGGGAAGTAAATTAATACATACAATTACATGTGCCTTACATTACACATGTGGATATTTATATTTGTATTACACATGTATGTAATCAATTAAAAATCACTTTACACATTAGAAAAATGGAATTGCGTGATTTGAGGCTTGGTCCGATTTAGATATAATACAAAGTAACATTGCCACTCTTTACTCAAAATGTTATGATTTTTTTCGATAACTTAGTGCACAGGTAATTTTAAAGAGGAATTCAGTTTGTACATGTATTACGTGTATTATGGAAACCTTTATAATAGTGCTCAATGTAGTGTATTAAAGCGTTTGAAATCATATACAGTTCTTGACACACTGATTTTGACCACGGATAACTCCGTTTACCTGATCAGGATATAGGGCTCACGGCAGGTGTGACCGGTCGACAGGGGATGTTTACTCTTCCTAATCACCTCATCCCATCTCTGGTGTGCCCAGGGGTCCGCGTTTGCCCAACTATATAGTTTGTATTGCTTATAGGAGTTATGAGATTGATCACTTTTCGTTATCTTCACCTTTCATTCATATTCAGAATGAATGTATCTCAAAATAAACACATCAATGAATGTCTATGTAATCTAATAATAGATAACAATTTTGCATTCTAATTTTAGAACCCTTAATAACAATTTTCAATAAGAAATATTAATTTTGCATTAAAACCCGATTCAATGTCATAATGACATGTGACGTTGATTAATGGTACATAATATGTTGTACGGTGTGACCGTTGAGACGAGCGATGGCCATTAACATCTTGCAACACGACTTTTATCCGCCTCTTCATTTAACGCGGGAAATATAACGCGCTTGGTGTAAACAGTTACAAATTGTGACATCATATTAGCTGCAATGTTTTTTTCTTTTCTCAAACCAAGCAAAAACAAAACGTTTGAAGGAATCAGAAAGCTTGTCTGGAATTTAAAAAACATTAATTGTACTTTCTAAACAATCTAATTATTTTGATTACGTGATTGTCAATTAAGTATACCGCAGTGACGGCGACATTTTTCCGGAGGCATTATGGGTAGTCCCCATCATTTTTCAGCTGATGAAGAGCAAACAACGTGACTCATTTGCGTAATCATTGGAGCGAGCTCGTCGCGTCTCTTCGCGACGCGAGCTTTGCTCGCTATAAAGGTACCCATTCCATAAACATACATTAACAGGGTTTTGGTGACATCTCCCAAAATTCAACGAGGATATTAAAGAAGCCAAAGTCACTTGAGACGGGGACCTATATTGTGAACTCCGTGTCCACTCTCCCGTAGACTAGTACAATATACACCATTACTGGAGCAACTCTTAGTGCCTCGACCAATTCATACCCTCTTTTGAAGATGACACCACACAAACTGCTTTTGGAATTCTTATAAATGATTGTTTTTGATTCGCCGAAAAACATTTTCACGACTCGGAAGATGTCAAATTCATATCAGTCTAAGAGTTATCCGTACTTAAAGTAGATCATATAATTTGACACTTTATTTCCGCGCTGGACGAACTTTT
Source organism: Ostrea edulis (assembly GCF_947568905.1). NCBI lineage: Eukaryota > Metazoa > Mollusca > Bivalvia > Ostreida > Ostreidae > Ostrea > Ostrea edulis. The sequence continues at coordinate 37,024,294 of NC_079172.1, read as the reverse complement.
TCTTTTTATCAACAGTAACATTATCGCTATTTATTTATTAGTTTAAAAATGAAACATCCATTTTCATATATTTTGTTCTTCAGTAAATAGATTTTACCCATTGATTAAGAATATACTTTGTCGTGTCGTGATATACTTGTAATTTGTCGGTAAACATTTACGGATGTGAACTGCAGAACTCTCCATCGTTGTACAAGTTTGAAATATTGTGTCGAATCAGGAACGATAGTATTTTCCATGTCGACCTAGCGCCATGTTGAAATAAAATAACAGACTGACGCGCGAGTTCCAAGTGACCATGCGGGAATGTATGGTTTGTAAGAACGAACGTTTTGGGCTTGAAACAAAACGCTGAACGCTTGAAACGGAACAGTTTAATGTGGGAATGGAACGGTTTTATCGAGAACAAAACAGTTTAAGGTGGGAATTGGACAGTTCTTATAGAAAACGGAACGGTAACAGAACGCTTCAGGGTCTAAATGTTGAGTTTCTTGAAATAAGTTTTTGTTCTTTATCGCGACAACAGTGACCGTGACAGATGATATCGGTTTGCAAGGTATCCCCTAAGCAGCCGTACTTTCACATCACTTGTGAGTTTATTGATAAATAAACAGTTACTATCTATTTCATTTCAAACGTCTTGGTTTTACCATTAGGGATCGAGTCTTGGACACTCCGGTTGCAAATATAATAACAAAATTTAGACATTGCCTTACATAAAATAAATTACGCTAAGGTGTATTAAAAAGAGAAGAAGAAGAATGTAACAATAAAAACAATTAAATTAAAGGAAATGAAATGACAATATTAAAAAAGATTTTACACCTCTAAAATTATCAAAATAAAACGCAATAATTAAGATCGATAGCTAAACTTCTTTTTATGTTTAACGCTATGCAGAGTATTGGTGCTTTTCTAAGAATACCCTATAATGCTATACCCAACTAGGTTTAGGACTTCCAGAGTAAAATATACTATAGTTTGTAGGTGAAATTACTTAAGAGTTCTAAAACTCTGATCGTTAAACACCGACACGATACTACCCATATTTTGACTGTGACAGCTATCATAAATTCCCCGCATGATAATTTCTAGCTGTAATGATGTACTCCTCTTAGATTTTTTAATGGAGTGGGGGCAGTCTTGATGCTCTCTTTTCTACTTTTAAATGGAGAAAGGTTGTCAATAGTGCTGCGCACAGTTCTCTCAACGTCGACGTTGAGCTTAACATTTCATGATATTGTTTTTAAAGAAAAAAATCAATGAAGAGATTTCCTTTATATTTATTATCTATCTATTCCATCAAAAACGTAAATCTAAATTGTATTCTAACAAAGGAAAAATAATTTCATTAAGCCTTTAAAATTATAGGGGTATGCCCTCCCCCAAATCAATTTTAGATCCGCCAGTGATGAGCACCCACAATAGACCTAAAACTTACAATTTAAAAATCACATACAAATTATCTTGATAATGATTTTATATTTGTTTATGTGCTTAAAACATCTAGCAACTTTCTTTCCCTTTCACTCAATGGGCGGCTATATAAATCACATCTTACTTTCTAATCGCCTATATTTATGTTATTTTAATAGTATTCCTTCAAATAATCTGTTTACTATAATGCTCTTTAAACTTCAATATCGTATATGAACATTTACATGTTTGAATGACATTTCCTACCTTTACAAATTTCAAAAACCACACAAGTTTTCTTACATACATGATGGTATCAATAAAAGGTGAAGATAAGGAAAAATGATCAATCTCATAACTCGTATAAGAAATACAAAATAGAGAGCTGGGCAAACACGAACTACTGGATATATTAGAGGTGGGATAAGGCGACTAGGAGGAGTAAGCATCCCCTGTCGACAGGTCACAGCTCTCATGTCGTGAGCCCTATACCTTGATCAGGTAAACAGATTAATTTGTAGACAAATCAGTGCCCCAAGAAAGGCATAAGAATCTGTATGAAACACGTCAGAGAGCATTCTATTCAAAGACTAGTTGTATTGGCAGACTCGATTTTTGTAACGACCTTAAAAATTGCAAAATGCTCATTAAAAAGGAGATATTTGAAACTCCTGTAACATCAACTTCTTTATCAGTAGCCTGCCTTGATTGAAAAACTGATCATACGTAGAATAAGCACAAGCCTATTGAATAAATTTAGAGATTTATACATCATATGGGGGTAATAGTGGAATATTGCTACATAAATACGATTGATTTAAACATATTTCATTGTATGAGTGTATATCATATACAACGGTTTCAACATCAGCTCTTCCAGCGTACGGGACTATCACCTCAATTACAACTGCCAATATACTAACTACTATGATCAATAGACATAATCATTTCTTAGTTACATTAAATAGATAAATATGCATGTATTAATAGTCAGTTATTTAAATAGAGCATGGTGTTAGGCAGTGATAACTGTACGTCTTCCAGAATCTCTGATTAACTTTGGACAGAAGAGAAGTATGTTGGTTTATTTCAACATGTTGAGAGCTTCTGCTCCTCATAGAAGTAAATGACAATCAATAATAGATAATGGAGTAAATGTAAAAGACATCATAATAATTGAATCCTGGCATTATATACAGTAATACATAGATATGGGAAGATGGTAATTGAGGAACTGAAAACATCCCGTTTGTTATATATTATACATGTTAGTTTACGGTTAATATCTATTTTCTATAATATATATATATATATATATATATATATATATATATATATATATATATATATATGTACGAAGCAATTGTTGAGGACTGTATGGTGTCCTTATTTCGAGTTCACAAGGATATATCGAATCGACATATAAATAGATATGACTATTGTTAATAGATAAACGTTGTCAATATATCTAAGTGTCGACGCCAGAGCAAGATTGTTTTCCTTATGTAGAAACTTTTTAATAAACACTGCTTTATAAGAATATAAAAACGGGTCAACTAAAAATCTATGTTTTTTAATAACATGAGTATTCAGTTTTAAATAGAATAGTTAATATTCTAATTTCAGAATATTTCATAGTGAGCAAAGTGTATGTAGAGATACTTACAGATACTGTAAATTTCCCAATCCTTCAAATGCGCCTTTCTCCAACGTTGTTAGTTGATTGTAGTCAAGCCGTCTAAATTATAAAGATATCTTGATTACCCGGAAATCATCACTATGGAATTGCTTAATTAGATCGCAATGAATAAAACTTAAGAATATTTAATGTATGATCTGGAAAGAAGTTAGACGGAATGATACATATCAGAAAAGTCATCAATAAATCATGAAGTTCGGTTGAGTGCTGTTTCTTTTCTAGTGTTGATGAAAAGGTGAAGATAAAACACGGCAACCAATCTCATAAACACTACTAAGGTGAATCATTACATCAAATTTTCAATTAATTTGTTCCATAAAGCACCTTATATGAAGTATACTTTCACAATCAAAAGAGCGATACAAGCTGTCAATTATTTTGTTTTATTGTTGGTGATTTTCCGGAATGATACAAAAGGTGTATTGTTTGCAAATAAGATTTTAAAGGCCAAAATTCGCTGTGATTTGAAGCATGATATAAATAGTTTAAGGAGGCATTAACTATGAAAGTGGTGACAACCATTTTTTCTCAAAATCTATCAATGAGATAATAATATATAACAATGACTAACAAAAACATTTATTTTGTACAAAAACAAGACAAACTTAATGAAATTACGTTATATAACCCCTTTTAGCGTAAAGAAATATCTAAGGAAGAATTATTGTCTTGCAAGACAATGATTATTAAATCATTAACATCACATATTCATTTCCATGCTTTGAGATAAAAAAAAAAGTGATTGAAGTTATTAAATAATGGTGCTATTACTGATGTATATAATATAAATCAATTTTCATTAGATTCAATTTTTGTAAGAAAATTACACCTGATGTCCCTTAAATAAAATATACCTGAAGGACGCCGTTTTATGTATATTTTTAAAACTAAACATTTATGAAAATCAAAAACATTATTTACTAATATCTTTTGAGATATACGTCTAAATCGTTCAAAACAAATAAACACCCCACACTCTTTCGATAGTGAAGTCAAACTTTCACTAGCCATTAAATACAATTTTAGTGTAATGAAGGACCCCTGGGAGTACCAGGTAGAATAGGGTACTTAAGAGGGTAAACATCCCCCATTCACCCGTCACACCCGCACAACATCCTGTCACACTCGCGCAAGACCCAATCACACACACAACACCTGCGCATACCCACAAAACACCCCCGTCACACCCATATAACTCCTTCCTACCATCACAACACCAGCATCACAACCTCACAGCACAACATCACACACGCACAACACCCCATCACACCCACAGAACACCACCATCACACCCGTACACCTCATAAAACCCACATAACACCCATCACAACAGCACAGAACTCCATCACACACTCACAACACCGCCGTAACACCCTATCACACCCGTACAACACCCCCGTCACACCCACACAACATCCACTCACACCTACACAACACCTTTGCTCTATACCACCTGTTACTCGCATGTTATGACATTTTTCGAAAAAAAAATATTTGTGACGAAGATATAATCTTCGTGACAAAGAAATACAAAAATATGGCAATGAAAAAATTATGGCTGTTAGCTATTTCATTGTTATTTCGGATTTCAAACATTTCGGTTGAGCATCACTGAAGAGACATTATTTGTTGAAATGCGCATCTGGTGCATCAAAATTGGGACCGTATAAGTTTTACATTATGACCCCTGGGTTGAGGCCTCTGCTGGTGGACTGTTAGTCCCCGAGGGTCTCTACAGCCCAGTAGCTCAGTACTTCGTTACTAGCTTGAAAATACGGATGTATATTTTATTGTTGTTATAAAATTTAGAAATTAATTTCAAAATTAAGGATTATCTCCCTCATGCATAGCTCTTATCCTTAAGCGTATTTGACTCCACTTTTTTGGCACACTGTTTTTCCCCTTTATAACTCTAAAACTTCATTGTTATTTCAGATTTCAAACATTTCAGTTGAACATGACTGAAGAGACATTATTTGTCGAAATGCGTATCTGGTAAATCAAAATTGGTACCATATAAGTATTACATCAGCACTAAAATTAAGCAACAAACTATAAGATTGATCATTGTATAATGAATGCACAACAATCACACTCAAAATGTGTTCCTTACAAAACTTTATATGGAAATAAAGGAAAATCTAAGGATGATGAAATGCGAAGATAACGAACAGTGATCATGTCATAATTCCTATAAGCGATACAATATAGAGAGTTGGACAAACATTGACCTCTAAATATATCATAGATGGAATCAGGTGGGTAGGAGGAGTAACCATCCCCTGTCGGCCGGTCACACCTGCCGTGAACCCTATATCTTAATCAGGTAAACGGAGTAATCCGTAGTCAAAACTAGTGTGCAAAAAACGGCCTAACAATCGATATGAAACAAGTCAAACAGCGTTTGACCCAATGATAGTGTGTATTAATCGTTATAACGACCATAGAATTTGCGAAATGCTGATTTTAAGCGAGACTGTTGATAATTTTATTGAATTATTTCATATGTGTGATTTATATTGATGCTCATAGATAAAATAAAAGAAGGGATTATTGAGATTTTGAAGCATGAGGATTTGTAAAGCTATACATAGACACAGCCTCAAGTAATTTCAAGATTGAACCCTTTTGTTGATAATTCCGAAATTGGCATAAAGGTATTCTCTTGTTCAATGTCAACATTTATTCTGGCAATGTAAATACATGACTTCTGTGTGCGATTTGCTAACGATTTTAAAAACACGATTTAAAAATAGATAAACGAACATTTACACATACCAAAATATCATTCTGTTCATTAATATTCTTACTGAAAATCAGGAATAATGTAATAAGGATTAACTTCCGGTTCAATTGCTGCATACAAAGCTAACTAAAACATCATAATGCTTTTTTTAAAGAATCGTCCTTCAACAATAAATTCTATCATAAAATGGAAATAGTGCCAATAATTTTATCATACATTGATTTTGATTCATAAGATGGAGCTCATTGAGGTGAAGACAGAAATTACAGGAAACTTACGTGTTTATACATTTAAGTACACTGTATACACTATATATAAATCCTTTAATATAACTATCTTTCGAAGTTTAAAAATGAGGAAACTATATTTGGTACAGTGGTGATGGTGGTGGGAGTCGGTATTCAGCATGATACTAAACTGAAAACTAAATTTGTCTGAAGTCAGTCCTATTTTCTACCTTCCTTATCACTGCTGTTTGTTTATTTAAATAACATTTAAGTAACGATCATGATCAGGCAATTTGAACTAAATCTGGTAATTTAGAAAGGTAATAGATAAGAGAATTTTGTCAAACAGTAAGGAAATGGAAATATGAATTTAAAAAGATAAGAAAGAAATGAATATTGTCAACAATTCAACTCAGCTTCGAGGGAAGCTAGTTCCCTCTGCTTGAATCTTATCTAACAATGTGGAAATGCTAAGGATTCACAGGGCTGCATGTTTGATCGGTAGAAGTTGACAATATATACTTACTGTCTAAGTAAACAAGTTTTACATCTCCTGTTTACAGAAGCAGGATAGGTACATGTATCGCCAATTGAACCTCCATAACGCAAATAATATTTTTTTTATTTTAGGAAACAGAGCAATAGACGTAGATATCCGAATATAATGATATTTGTTTTAATTATTGTATAACCATGCAAGAAACACAATCCGCGACAAATGTTGGTAAACGTTCAATATTTCGGGAACTTCTTTGTTTGCCTAGAAATACGTGGCCCAGATCCTGCATTGTATTTAGATACAAAAATTATTGGTATGTATAGGTTCGGTAAGATAGCTTATCAGGAACGCAAATCATGTCACACCGGCGCAATAAACACATGTGTGCATTGCAATAGAAGTGATTATGATATAAAAATCAATGACAACTATATAATATGAAAATAGTTTATCTAACCATTGAGACAATCACACTCATACCAAACAATGGTATGCTCAAAATTACTTCAACAATGTTTCTCATTGAAATGGAACAATGAGTAAAGTTCTAGGTTTTGGTTTTAGAAATTCATTTGATATCAGATAAGGTTTTATAAGGTTCTAAATTTGGTGAAATAGAAATGTAGTGGGGGAGAATTTTATCAAACATTAAGAAAATGGAAATATGAAAAATAAGAAAGAAATGAATATTGTCAACAATTCAATTCGAGGGAAGCAAATCGTCTCTGCCTGAATCTCACATAACATTGCGAAAATGAGAACGATTCGCATGACTGCATGATTGATCGGTAGAAGTTGTGTAATTACTACCTTAGTAAACAAGTTTTACATCTGTTTACAGAAGCAGGAAAATTACATGTATCGCCCATTAAACCTCCACAACGCAAACAATATTTTTCTTTATTTTAGAAAATACAGCAATAGACGTAGATATCCGGTTATAATGATATTTGTTTTAATTATTTTATAACCATGAAAGCAGCAATCACAGGCCTCACGAGCACCAGAGTCGACTCGCCCGCCAGGCCTCAAGCTCCTCAGAATTGACTCGCCCACCAGGATTCAAGGGCCCCAGAGTCGACTCGCCCGCCATTTCCAACAAGGGATGGGGTATACAGCACTGTCTAATAAGTTTTTACTCTGAATCTTGTATTGTGAAAGAAGCCTATTATGCTTCACTAGATATCTATAGAAATGCAACGTCACAAACTAGGATCTCGACACATCGTCTAGAGGAATTTACCCATAAAAGCTTTAAAAATTGTGTGAACAAAAACGTTCAATATGAAAGGTCACTATCTTTGGTACCCAGCACATCTACATGAGATGATCATTTATCGGTACTTGTATGTCAAACATCAAAAGACAAATTTTACATCTGTTTTACATCCGCAAAAGACATTAAAACAGTAACAGGCCGGAAAGAATTCACAGAAGGTATCGATACAAATTATTTTCTTGAAGTCTTCAAATATCTTATTCACCTCTTTCTTCGTTCTGTTTACATGTAGTATTCTAGCAAGAATTTACCATGCACGTACGTAAATGATGTTTTTAACTAGTTTTTTGCTTATTTATTTAAACAAAGCAAATATAGAGTTCGTTTAAGCATTCCAGCTATATTTTCATCAGAATTCTGTTAGAATAATGGATTTACATGTGGAATAACACTGCTAAGGCGATTGTAACACAGCACAATTAAGATTCCAGTAAGGAGGCGTGTCCCAATCTATACAGGGATGTGTATTTGTGACATCACACATTAACAACAAAATATCACAATCAAAACACCAGGAAAATACTTAATGTTTCTAAATAGCACGGAAGTACAACACTACACAAAAACTTACCATTCAACGGGAATTTTGTGTTGTTAATGTAATCTGACACCCTGATATATCGGCAAACATTTGATCACGATGCGCTTGTCATCATGCCATCATCATGATAGTCTGATGCATTTCATTTGCAAGAAGTGGTGGATCAACTATTTTTTTCTTCATGAAAAACTAATTTACACTTAAATGGAGAAATGTTTGCAGATATTTATAAGCCTGTTAATTTTAGAACAATGCCTTTCTTATAAATTCTCTGAAATATTTTCTATCTATACTGTAGGAAAACAGTAATGCTTTATTGTTCATAAGTTGGCAGATGGGTGGGTCTTACAAATCGATTTCTTGCAAGAGCGTACCCTCAAAGTATCACAATGAGTAAACCAAAGAAACATTAGACTGTTTGAAAGGTGCTGCTATCCTGATAACATTTTAGAAATTACTTATTCATTTCAAATTAAAATAAAATATAAACCGACAAAATATTCAACACGTGATACAATATAATTTCAACAATTATAAATCGGAATCTCTAGAACTCCGCAACGTTTTCATAACTACAGAGGCTGTTAAAAACGTTCATGTATTAAAGTTTGAATTTCAACATCATTATACCCTTACAATATTGAAATTCACTGATGACTTCAATATCACAGGCATATTTTCTAAAACCACCTGACGCCGAATTACGTGATCAGTCTAAATATAAAATATAATCGTCCTGAATATGTATTTGTAGTCGGTCATAGTTTGATCCAACATCAGTAAAGTTCCGAAATATTCCACCCGTCCTAATTAAGATGTTTTTCGATAGCATATTTTTGACAAAATTTCCGCTTGCCACCTTAAGTTTGCGGCGAAGGAACGATAACTCTGTGTAGAGATTGAACAATATACATAACAGATTCATGCACGTTCGAGTTGTCTTCAAACAAATGATAACGAACATATTGAAATTAGGTAACGTTGCTTTTAAATGCAAGAACACAATAACCAATAGTGTGTTTAAACCAACTACTTTGATATGCACAATATTTCCCATATTTTGCCGAAATTTCAATGACTAGAAATTAAGAATTATTTGCATTATCTCACGTTTGTATCAACAAACATTTGTGCTCAAAATCGGAAATGAAGTGCCGGTGAACATATGAGTCTTCTCGCTATCGCAAGCCGACTCAAAAAACCATGACATATTTTGATAAACATTCAATATTTCGGAAATTGGTATTTGCCTAGAACTATGCGGGCCGGAGCCTGTATTATAACCGCCAACCAATATCATTTCTATATCTAGTTTCAATAGGAAAGCTTAATTATCGGGAACGGAAATCATGCCACACCGGCGCAATAAACACATGTGTGTATTGTAATATAAGTGATTGTTAAATAGAAATCAAGGACAACTAAGTGCTATGAAAATAGTTTATCTAACCATTGAGACAATCACAAACATGTATACCAAACAATGGCATGTTCAAAATTACTTCAACAATGTTTCTCATTGAAATGGAACAATGAGTAAATTTCTAGGTTTGGTTTTAGAAATTCATTTGATATCAGATAAGGTTTTAAAATTCTCTAAGCGAATCTAGTTACTTTGAGATAGTGTTTAAACATTACCATTGTATTTGTTCATCCTTTAAATAGGATCTGTACAATATTGCTATATTTTTGTTCTGCATTCCTCCTGTTGACACATATGGTCATAATGTTTGAACAATTTCTGAGATTGATCACTGTTCATAATATTCGCCTTTCATATAATGCATGAGTAAAGGCAATCACAGAAAGACCGGAAGGATTGCAATATACATATAAGTTATCAAATTATGTTTATGACAAATGGGATGAATTTGGCTTCCCTGTCGTCAGCTTTCTGAATTTCATTATTATCATCATGTGTCGATGCCAACAAGAGTAATCAATTTCATAAATCCTATCAAGAATGCAAAATTAAGAGAAGTACATATGGGAACTTCTAGATCATTAAAAAAAACAGTCTTTGAGAAATTCGAAAGACGTTCAACATTTCATAGGGGGGGGGGGGTCTTATCGTAAGCCTTTTTTTAAAGAAACCACGAAATCGGTTCTTGTGAAATGAAATTATCTTTTGCTGATGTCGCTACTGCACAATACTGGAAGTGAGTAGCTTAAAGAAACGCTAATATGCAGTACCAACCCGTGTGACGTCATAAGATTTTGCAAAATCAATGATTTATTTAGATTTATACATAATGAGAACATAAATTTTGTTAGAGTCTTTTCCAATGATTATTGTTAAAATTTGAATTATTTCAAAACTTTAATTTATATATGAAAAGTCAATGATACATGTATGTCTCAAAATATTAAATCTAAGGGCATTAATTCTGTTTTCATTGAATTCTTTATCAAGTTCATTATGCGATATATATATATATATATATATATATATATATACATATATATATATATATATATATATATATATATATATACATATATATATATATATATACATATATACATATATATATATATATATATACAAACACTTTGTTTTATTTTGTCGAAGTATGTCTGGAATCTTAAAAATGTGTGATGATCTATGTGTTTCTTTGACAACGTATTAGTATTAAATCTAGGAAAATGAAATAAAAACACGTTCTAGACTTTTTCAGATAACAATACGAGTATGGAGTTACACTGAAACAAATATCGTAAATGCGGATTTTTTGATTAACTTAATAATATAACGCGTAACAAAAAATGTATGAGTTGTTTTGGATAGAGGAGACACTGCACCAATATTTTTGAGCTACGAACGCAATTTTTAGAACTCTCCAGCTTACCGTGACAAATTACTCTATAATTTAGTAACAAAGTGAAGATGTTCACATGCATATTCGTGTAAAATAATAACTAATCGAATACAGAGAACGAAACTAACGAGGATCATAACGATATCACAAAGATGTGATTCAGATATCCTTGGCCTAATTAATTTTTCTAGGACGGAGGTGTTCGGAATATATGACCTTCTGATACAGTGTCAGTTGATATATCAATCAAATGTTATATTTTTATCGTATCACTCGATATCTATATATGACATCAAATGTCTTCCTCACGATGAATTTCAATGCAAATCATAAGAAGAAAAAATTCTTTGCAACATCTGCTAGAATAAAAAAAACTGCAGAAAAGATACAGTCTTTCCTGGGATTGAAATACTTGAAATACTCATTTCATGTGAAACCTTCCATGCAGAGAGATCGTGGTCTAAAGACTCAAAATAATATCCATAATACGTTCAAAGAATATAGTATACATCAATTTTTAATTTTATAATGTCGAGTCATCAGGATGTACTACAAAGCTAGACTAAGGATTTTATAATTTCTAGACATCAACAGATACTGAAAAGCTAGTCGAGGGGTTTTATAATGTCTCGTCATTAAGATATACTAAAAGCTATACTAAGGATTTTATGATTTCTTATGACCAAAATGTACTGTAAAGCTAGACTATGGATTTTATAATGTCTAGTGACCAAACTGTACTGCAAAGCTAGACTATGGAAACTATAATGCCTCGTCATTATGAGATACTACAAAGCTAGACTGAGGATTTTTATAATTTCTAGACATCAATAGATACTGCAAAGCTAGTCGAGGGATTTTATGATTTCTTGTCAACAGGTAATACAAAACTAGTCTAAGGATTTCATAAGTTCTAGTTATCACGAAGAACTACAAAGCTAGCCTATAGATTTTATTATTTCTAGTTATCATGAAGAACTACAAAGCTAGCCTATAGATTTTATTATTTCTAATCAGCAGGAGGTACTACATAGCTAGTCTAGGGAATTTGAGAAAACTCACTCATATAAGATTGATCGATTGAATGTTGTTTAACGTCCTCCTCGAGAATATTTCACTCATATGGAGACGTCACCAATGTCCGTGAAGGGCTGCAAAATTTAGGCCTATGCTCGGCGCTTTATGGCCATTGAGCAGGGAGGGGTCTGTATCGTGCCACGCCTGCTGTGACACGAGACCTCGGTTTTTGCGGTCTCATCTGAAAGACCGCCCCATTTAGTCGCCTCTTACGACAGGCAAAGGGGTACTGAGGATCTATTCTAACCCGGATCCCCAAAATAAATATAGTAAATAGTTAAAACAGTTAACATTAGATCTTTTTACAGGGACTTATACGATTCCCATTGCAGTAGAGTAAGTTTTTTGGATATATATCTTGCAATACATACAAAAAACATCGATGGTAGACGTAATGCAAGGTGAAGATAACGAACAGTGATCAATTTCATAACTCCTATAAGCAATACAAAATAGAGAGTTGAGCAAACACGGACCCCTGGATATACCAGAGGTGGGATCAGGTGCCTAGGTTATCATAACATATCTGAACATATAATAAGAGACTGGCATTGTTGTCCATTGATTGTATGAAAAGGTGAATATAACAAACAGTGATCATTTTCATAACTCCTATCTATACAACATTCCTCCTGGGCCCCTGATCCCACCTCTGTTATACCCAAGAGTACGTGTGTGTCCTACTCTTAATTTTGTACTTTTACAGGAGTTATGAGATTGATTACAGTTCGATATTTTAAGGTTTTCACATAAAATTATTAGCACTGTCATTGGCAATTTTGTATTATGTTTTCTAGCTCAACCTGAGCAGTTCATAGGCAATTACAGAATAAGAAAATTTCGGCTTTACATGAATCAAAGGTTCAGTATGAAATTCATTGATAAAATCTAAGTAGGAAAGACTTGCAGCAGTGGAAGCTGAACATTGTTGGTTCTTAAGTACCCATGAACCGAGGTTACCAGATTTCATAATCATAAGAATTGCAGGTTTGATTGACTAAACGTGTAACCTTCAATCAATTAATACATCAATAGGTAGATCATGGTAAGATTCAACTCAATCATCATCTTAATGTTTTATACCTCTAAGCGTTTTTTCCTCACTGCAGGCAACATGGAATGACAGACAAGACAAGCACGTTAAATTTGAAGCTGACCATACAACTGGCGTATCACATATATATATATGAGAAAAAGGATTTACTCGTTCGTTAGAGAGCGATAGAACGGTTAGAAAATATGAATATGGGCATACATTTAGCATATATTTGGCTTATAGCTGCTCATATCCCAGGTAAAATAAAACTACAACGCAGTTTTGGAAAGAAGACATTCAAACAAGAAAATACATAAATTAATGCTTGATAAACAGGTTTTTCAATGAGCCATTGAAATGTTTAATGTTAGTCCAAATATTGATTTATTTGCTATGCTAATGTACACGCAATATCATCAATTAGAAAAAAATATAAACACTGCGACTGTAAACCTTTCACAATATATGTCTTCTTCTATTTCCTGCTTTGGATTGAGATTGTATTGTTTTCTCTCGTTCTGTATGATAATATCAGTTTTTCCGAAAATGACGTTAGATCAAGCAACAAGTACCATATACATGTAGCTGTTTTTTTTAAACGCAGGAATTGTATATCTGTCAAAAATCGGCTATATGATACCTTTATAATGCCAGATTGGCCACCACATTCTAGAGATGACGAAAAATTCACAAATTGGGAAACTTTTAACCCACTGATTTCTTTAAGATCTGGAGATCAATCCAAAGTAGTTACTCATTGGACGAAACTAAAGACATATTGTTGTCTTCGTCAATAGAAAAAATAATATGTGTGTTACCTATGTAAATGGAAGACATTCTGTGGTGGACCGGAAAGTGATTCCTTTTACACAATTGTAAATCATGTTTTAGAGTTATAAAGAATTGTGTATGCTAGTGGTCTTGAATTTTGAATATTATGGTGTCAATACAGCAAGGAGTGACTCATGTTGATGCTGTTCATCATCGTATGAAACAGCATGCACTATTAAAAGGATTTCTTAAAGGTGCTTGATAGGAAACATCTTTTCCTAGATATTCAGGAATTCCGGATGTCGCAGTTGTACTGGACTGGATGAAATCATTTGGTTTTGACGAAATTTGCCTGGGTTTATCGAAGTTGAAGACAGTGCCCGATATGATTTAAGCACTTTGAAACAAACTTGACCGGTAACAATCTGGAATTGACTGATTCGTATTTAGAATCTAGAATTGACTCTTTTCTTAAAGAAATAGTTTTTTTTTTAAATTTAATTGTTTTACCGGGTCATGAGCACGGATAGTTTTGTAAATGTTACGCATTTGAGGAAATACATTGGCATGTCAATGCATTAACTAGTTACCTTTGGCATGCTTGGGACAGACTTTATAAAAGTGTTCTGATAACTAAAAATACCCTGTTCATATGTAATGATGTATATATTTCCTTAAGCACAAGACATATTATCATCAATTAATTTGTATTATCACAAAACGGCACTTTTCCCAGGTTCATGACACGGGTTCGAAAAAATGATATAAACCCGTAGCACAGGTTCATAATTATGCAAATTAGGTACGTTAATCATTCATGCGCCACCTGAAGAAAACAACATGTCATCCTTTGAAATTGTTAACATTGCCGGTAAAAGACTTTGTTTTGTCACCAGGGTTGTTCCAATGGGATTTTTTGTCTTTTATGAAGTGAAAATAATTTCAAGTTTCTTGAAACTCTGTCGTAGCGACGACGTCACAATCAAATTGAAAGCAAAACAATTCTGTGACAGTCGGGTTGTGAAATAAACAAATAGAATATATTGCGTTGAAGAATACTTTTGTGATAAATCGAATCTTACACTCGTGCCTATGACATATGGAATTTATGAAATTCGTTATTGAATTTGAATATTTCCCCCACCAAGGCTCGACAAATATTAAATTCTGTGACGCATTTAAAGCTTGACAATTTCATATGGTTACGTAATAGCATGTACAGTGATGAAGTAGAATTGGAAATTATACGAGACATGTACCTGTAAGGCTTAGTAAGCTGATATTTGATTGTAATTCAAATTAAGTATTAAAATGGAATGGATGAACTGCATGTTTAACCTTTTTCCTACCCTTCGTTCAAGTACATTTCGACTTTTAATTAGACTTAAACACTGAGGCTAGATACACTGGCGTTATCTCATGTGATTCTTCCATTCCTTTCCAATAGGTTTTGTATAATTACAAACAACACTTTACAGGTAACTCTCGTTTAATTTCCAATTAGTATGTACCTTTCACGTATAGATACAATTAATATGTATTTTTATGCGAGACAGAATGTATAAATCACGTATAGATTAAGTTAATATATGCATGTACTTAGGCAATAGACATATATAAAATTAGCAGGTACCTTCTTACGTGAGAGAATGTACAAATTACATAAAAAGTGTTATGTACTTAGACATATAAAGATTTGCTGTGTATGTTTACACAAAATAACGTACAAATCACGTATAAGTACGCGAGAGAACGTACGAATCACGTATAAGTACGCAAGAGAACGTACAAATCACGTAAAAGTACGCGAGAGAATGTACAAATCACGTATAAGTACGCGATAGAATGTAGAAAGTACGAATGATTAAATTACTCTCGAGATAAAATACTTATATTTTCCCGTGTTTCGATAATATAGCGGGAAAATGTTGTATTCACTATTTGTATTCAAATGATATAACCTGTATAGTGGCATGATCCATGGAATGGTGTTAAAGTTCTCACCAATAGAAATGTTTAGTAAGGGTTTTTAAGAGCAGGTTTTGTTAATGTAATCACATCTAGTCGCCGATCTGCACGGGTTAAACGAAATGGACGACGAGGCCGTTCAAAGACAAAATCAACCAAACTTTACATCATGCGAATAATGATAATTCTCTGAGAAGTTTTTCAGAACTTTGGGACAGCAGATTATCAGATGTGCAGAAAAGTATTAACAATAACCAGAAATGTATAGCTGAACAACATGAAGCAAAATTCGAAGAAGTTCTGTCTGACAGGCATAAATTCAAGAAAAGGGAAACGAAGAGCAGCACAAGCACAAGTCAACAATAAACTCAAGGACGCGAGTAAAGAGCTGCAGGATCACAAGGTGGAAGAAGCGCAACAGAGAATAGCAGAAGGTTTGGATATCGTTAAGAATAGACAAAAATTTACCAGGCTTACGGATTCGTCTGAGGCAGGGTGGAGAGTTGTCAATGAATATGTGAAAAATCCAATCACATCGGACTCGAAGGATGAAAAGAAAATTAACAAGGTTCAGGCGAAAGTGGAACGAAACGTCAAGGACTCAAAACGATTTACAGTCAACCTCTACAACAACGGGAATCTGGAGATCGGGGCATTGTTACTGCTGTAACAAAAGAGGACACTGGAGGAAAGATTGCACAGAAAAATTGAAAAAGAATAAGATAAGTGAAAATTTTGAAAATGGTAATCATGGCAATTAAGAAAAATGTAGGTCGATGGCGTTCGATAGGAGCAAATAGCTTTGTTATTGACGTTTTAAACTTTGGTTATAAGATGCCTTTGGTTACTACACCGGGACATATTGTATTGCAGAACGACAAATCTGCTGTTAACAATGAGCAGTTTGTGTCCAAAGAAATCAAAAAGATAGTAGAGAAAGGTTGTATTCTGAAAGTAAATAAAAATACCAAGGACAGTAAACCCGTTGGCGGTAGCAGGTAATAAATTCAAACAAAGGCTGGTTTTTGACTGCAGGCGTGTCAATCCACATTTGTTTAAATTCAAACACAAGTACATGTATGAGGATACCAGTACGTTTAGATATTTTTTTCAATCGGGTTATTACTTTTTTGCATTTGATCTAAAACGTGCGTATCATCACATAGTTATGCATGAGTTAGACAAAGAATATTTAGGTTTTGAATGGCACGACAAGAAGGTAACAAAATTGTTCTGTATTTAGATGACGGAATAGGGGGTTTCTCAAGTTTCATAGATGAAAAGGTGGTTAGTGCTAGGTTTCAAGCTCACATTGTCATGATTTTTTAAAATCAATTTTATGATTCATTTCTTTAATGAATAACACAAAACTATTTAAAAGCAATTTCTTCCATATGTATATACCCAGTGTGTCTATGGTGAGCACAAATCTATATATGACATTTTCTCATGGAATAATCTTTGTTCACTTTTTTTCGCATTGAATTAGTTTTTTAGAATTAGTTTTTTGTACAAAAATATATCAATTGCTAATCATGGGTATGAAGCATGCGACTCCAATTTGCTATTATGTATGGGTTGTATCTATTCTATGAAGTTTATTTCATGCGCATTAAAGTTTGAAAATTTTAATTCAAAATGTGCAGTCAGGGTTTTTTAAGGGTCTGTAGGGGGTCGGAATAAGGTCCCATTCCCAATGCCAAAAATCAGATATTTTCCCCAATTTTTGCTTTGAAATTCGCAAGGAGGGTAGCCTAATCATTCTTAAATCTTCTTCACAGGCCCACAGATTACAAGTTTGCTTCAAAACTGTTAAGTAAACCTAATTGTTGGTCTCTGCTTATTTGCATGAGGTAAGCTTTAACCAAATTGAACATGTTGAAAGTTAGAAGGAGCCCAATCATACCTTAAGGTATCACACCGGTAATTGTCCAATCAAAATGAACTTAGTCAATTGTAGTTCTATATATTTAAAGAACTATTTTTTTTCCTTGCGCGATTTTTCTCATTTCTTCTTCTTCTTTTCTCTTAATTTTTGTACCCCTGATTAGGACATTTTGTGTAATTTGTAGAAATAACCAAGTGTATACAAAGGAACTATATTCTGTTGGTAGCTGAGGCTACTTCCTGAGGTGCACTCCGGCTGTTTACACACATGTGAAAAACACGTGGATTTGAGGGTAGTCTTGTTTCCGGGTAATTTATTTTCAAAAATGCCGCGTAGGGTATCGTTTTTCTGGTGTCGGCAGACGAGATAGGTAACATAGAACGTGTCTGACTGCGTTATTCGGCGTCAATTCTGTAACTGGTTTTTAAATATTTTTCCCCTCCTTAGTAATATATAGTGAAAATAATTACCGATGTGATACCTTAATGCACTATGTCTCTATTTTCTATCTTAATTTACACTATCTCCCTATTTTCTTTGAATGAAACATTTTTTCCCAATTTCGATCAAATGTCGCTATTTTTCCCCATTGGAAAGGCCTAGGCCTTTAAAATCATGACCTTAAAAACCCGGCAGTAAAACCACCATGTGAACAGGGCATAACTATTATTGTAAAGTTACATAAATGTGTACATAAGTATCTTTGCTAGATATGATGTTCAAAAGCTTAATTAGTTTTTTAATTGCTGATTAGATCACCTTAGTGGGTAAAAGGATTGATAAACTAAAATTTTGAATTTTTTGAAAAAGCTAAGAGACAGATGGAAGAGCTTGAGACATACCATAATACAGTCTATCATAACATGGGTGCATGAAAATCAGGTTCTAGGGCAGATGTAAATAGGTAGAATATTGATGATTCATGTATGTCTTATCTGGTACATGTAAGTTGTAACACCCTCTCCATTACTGTGCATTGTGACAAAATTAAATAGTACATGTATATGAAGTGCAGTGGTTCCATTGAATTTGAACAAATACTGGTACAGTTAGAAGTGGTAGGGAACAGGTATTACTTGAATGTACATGTCTACTAGATTTTTTGTTTTTAAAAAACTTTCACTGTAATTTCAGTCAAACATAATTTCGCATCAAGGAGAACAAATGGCTTTGACATAACAAAGAAATGACAATATTCGTTAAAAATAGCATGGTACCAGGAGAGCTAGATGCCTATATTCCCCAAAATATGAGCCAGTCCGAAAGAGAGTCTACAACAGGTGCAATACAGCTCATTAAAAATGTTTTGAGAAAAGGTATATATACAAGATTTGATTTGCACCTTTAGGAGTATAATTAATGATTTGTATTTTGACAGCCTCCAATTAAAATACAGCAAACATATTGTGGTACTATAATTATGATATATTTTTCATAAAATATTTATGATATCTGTATCACTTTGAATCTTTAAAAATGATAATTGATATGTGAATTAAGATTTACAGCTGATAAACACTTATTTTTTAGGAATAGAAATTATGATTTTCATCTAACTATACATTTATTGCTATTCATTGCTACCTTTTACGAAGACGTTTTATTAATTCCTCTTCTAAATAATTTTTACAGATTTGTCAGATAATGTCGTGTATCATGATCAACAGTTAAGGTCATCACAGATAGACCAAAGCTGACATGGAATGAAATAGTAAAACGAGACATAGAGTTTACAGGATTGGATAGGATCAATCCACTTGGTCACCAAGTATAGAAAAACAAATTTCGACCTCAACAGGACACCCAGCCCTAACCCCTCCGAAAGGATTAATTTGGCCTGGATAATCAAAATGGAGTTTTGAGATTGATCGCTGTTCGTTATCTTCACCTTTCATGATGATGGAAGCTCAGTGAAGGTAGATGCTGGCAATGAAGCTCTTTAGCAATAGAACAAACAGGCTTAACATTAAGGATATGCGGGACGATGATCACGTGATGGTTGCAAATTTATTATAAATTTAGAACCGGACGCAGCGTAGTTAAGCTTCCCGAGAAAAATCCCAATACTGTACAGACACACTATACGACGTCATAATAAAAAAGTACGTCACGACGTTGCATCGCGGGGAAAATGTCATCATATTTTGTTGTAATTTGCTACCGCTGTCAAGTGTTTTGTGTAAATCTGTTGATTGAATTCTTGTCAAATGATAATTTTCATTTTATTTCATAGTGATTACAAGTCTCTTTTTGATATATATACATTGCATATATTATATATATGTATAGTATGAGCCACAATCATTTTGATAGTATAGCCTACAACTCACCGAAATCGCTCCTACATGCACATGCAATTTGCATCTCTAGGCATTTACAAAAAGAAAGTCAACCGTCTGTAAACACTGACTCAGTGCAAGTGTAAGATGATGATCGTTTGTTGATATTTACAATAATAGTGTGAAACTAGAACTGGGCACACATTTCTCCGAACCTTGCTTGGGAAACATACACGCTATTCAGGTGCTTTTATAATCGATCCTTGTTTGCGAAAAATACACCCCCCTCCTTATGACGACAATCGTTACTTTTGGTCAAATATTAACGTCCATACTAGGAATGTTTAATTTTTGCATGCATTTTCATGTAAATATAAGTACGCTTTATCTCTGAAACTAGGTCATATTACAAATCATTTTTACTATCTTTACGAAGCACTGCTGCGGAAATGATAACTAATTTAAAAAATATGACACACGTCGGAATTTATGCGAGAAGCAGACATGTGAAAAAGAAAAAGGTGCAAAGTCACAACATGTGCGATACATAAATACCTTGAAAAAATAGCATGGAGACGATCGAGTCAAGCGACACTAGCTAACATGGCCGCGGAAATGCTGTTGATCTAGTAAAGGAAGTAGTAGCTCATATTGACGTTAACCCATGGTTTGAAAGAAGATGTATTGTGTAGAGCTAGACTAGACGTTTTGTTCGAAGCCATGTTTAAGATATACATGTATATTTAAAAAAAATTTAATTTGTTTCCATTAACTCAATTTTTGTTCCGTAATTATGAAAATTCTAAATATTTCAATAGGTTCAAAACAAATATAGTTTCTAACAATGTATTCCAAAACAGGCAAGAAGAATTAGGCTGCCCCCCCCCCCCCCCCGTCTTTGATAATGAGCTTGCTTTTTTTTTAATTTTGTAGTGGAAATAAATTGAGACTGTCCCATCCCCCATTACTTTTAACAGTAGTTGTACATGTGTACATGAAAAGAATATAAGCTTGAAAGTTATTAATAACAAATATTTCGCCAAGCCTAACCCCAAGTGAACATATCAATGTATAACTTCAAGGACGCCTACCTCAAAATGAAGATTAGCTTCACCCCTTCATATTTCTACAGGAAGTTGGGTATATGAATAGCTTTTAATTGCAGTGTTTGCAAAAAAAATCATTGACAAGTTTTTGAGCAGTGCTTCATTTAGTATCTGGACTACCCTGTTTTTGAGAACCAATTTCCACCCCAAATCCTTAAATTTTCCCAATTCCTTATTATATGGTTATGTTTAAGCATTTTATTATTATATATTTTATATTTTACATATATTCTAAAAAAAAATTTAAAAGATATAGATAAAAATTCCATCAAATTATTTTTTTGAATTGAAAATCGGAATAATCTTGTAAAATTCACAATTTTCGAAAACGGGGGTAATTCAAAGCTTATTATCTCCCTTGTATACCTAGAAAATGGCCATGAAATTTATACACATTGTACAGGACATCCTGATGGTGCTTCATGAAAAAAAGAAAAAATATTCATTGACGAGTTATTTTTGGCCACATCGCCCCGAATGTCCTTAAACATGTTTATATACTTTTTAGCTCAACTAAGCCGAAAACTCAAGTGAGCTTTTCTGGTCACCTTTCCCTTTTGTCCGTCTGTCTGTAAACTTTTCACATTTTCATCGTCTTTTCAAGAACTACTGGGCCAATTTCAATCAAACTTGATATACATCTTCCATGGGTGAAGGCGATTCAAGTTTGATCATAAAAAGGGTCACGCACCCTTCAAAGGGGAAATTATCATGAGAATGCAAAATCAGGGTGGGGTCATTTAAAAATAAAACTTTCTTCTCAAGAACCACTGGACCAGAAAAGTCTAAATTCACTTAAAAGGTTCTTAGTTTGTGTAAATCATGGTGTTCGGGGCTAGAGTGAGGTCACAATAGAGGATCAATGTTTTACATTCAGATATAGTGCATGTTCAAGTTTGTTAAAGTGGTGGTCCATAGGGATTGGGTGTGGTCACAATAGGGGATCAAAGTTTTACATGCGAAATATATACATGGGAAATCTTTAAAGAATCTTCTAAAGAACTAGCTGCAGAATTGTAGCTCTTTGAGAAGATATTGGGACAGATCAGAAAGCTTAAGATCAACCCCTTATAACTATCTTTGATTTACGTCCCACCCCTCAAATGACAGTTGCATGGTTGATTCCCTATATCACTGCATTCCTGCATCGCCGACTCATAAATTTAATGTTAAAAATCCTAACATATTTTTCCACTATACTTGTTTCCTAACATACTTTCCAATATTCTCTGAACCCATATATGACCCAAAAAACTCACAGCTTCAAGTGATTTTTTGTTGTTGATGTAGTCATATTAGGTAACCAGTCAATTTGAACCCAAGTTCATTTCCATACTCGTACTCATTTTGAAACATAATGTCT
This sequence comes from Ostrea edulis, assembly GCF_947568905.1. NCBI lineage: Eukaryota > Metazoa > Mollusca > Bivalvia > Ostreida > Ostreidae > Ostrea > Ostrea edulis. The sequence goes on along the minus strand of NC_079172.1, from coordinate 37,001,580 downwards.
GTGTGAACTCATAACCCCACAAATAATTTTAGTAAAATATTTTGGATGAAATCATCCTATTTCGGTTAGATACTTACTATTCAAATAATTTTAGTAAAATATTTTGGATGAAATCATCCCATTTCGGTTAGATACTTACTATTCAAATACGTTTGAATATTGAACTAATCTCATAGCTTTCTGATGATCCCTATTCCCGCCAGTCTGTATTAGTTATGAGATTGATCACTGTTCGTTATCTTCACCTTGCATTGAAGAGATTGACGGTATATAAGTTACACATTGAAGAAATCGACGTTATATATTTGTATGCGTCTATTTCATCAAATATTTTAATTTAAATCGTACTCTGACAAAAGGACACATAGATGTATATGCAAGGTGAAGATAACGAACTGTGATCAATCTCATAACTCCTATAAGCAATACAAAATAGATAGCTGGGCCATATATAAGATGGAACATTACTCGTTATCTTCACTTTTCCATCAATGATATGGAAGGTGAAGATAACGAACAGTGGTGAATCTCATAACTCTTTAAGGAATACAAAATAGAGAGTTGGGCAAAGATGAACCCCTGGATATACGATCGGTGGGACCAGGTGTCTAGGAGGAGTAAGCATTCCCTGGCGACCGGTCAAACCCGCCCTGGGTCCTATAGCTTGATATATTGAATGCTTAACACTGTTTCTATCCAATTGAGACATCATATGGTGTTGTGAATAGTACAGTCATCGATAAGAGAACGGAAGGTGTAAAACATAATCCAATCAAATGATAGCTCATTTTGTTCATGTATGCATACTGAAAGATTTTACATAGTTTGTAAGAAAGTGGTGCTTATGCACGTGGCTTTCTCTATTTTTCTTTTCAAAGTTTTTGACAAATTGGAACAAAGTTAGTAATACGTGTATTGTGTAAACAGATCAACAACTCCCATGATAGAATGATTTGTATAACTCATTGAATCTATAATGACGATTATTGTTGATGTACCATTCATTATACAGTACAATCAACATCTGGTTAAATTGTATGAAGTTTTGATTTTCAAAAATCCAATTTACAAACGGATATTATCTTTAGTATTTACTACAATTGGCATTCAATCTATTTTTAATAGTGCTAATTTCACTTTCATTTGGAAAATAAATGCATGATCATATTAGCCTCTTTTACTCCGTAAGACTCTGTATCATAATATCATGTTCATGAATTTTATATCCCTTTTAAGTGAACTAGAAAATTGTAGACTAATATTCACACAATCGCTTGGCAGATATGCTTCAATGAGATTGTTCTGAGCATAAAAGGCCAATATTTGCAGATTTGTATAGTGCATATAGTTAAGTTCTTTACTTCTTAACTTCGTATTTCTGATAAGAGCTACGAGATTACTTATTGTTTCATTATCGTCACCGTTTCCTCATTGTACAGTATTAATTATCAAAGAAATATTAAATGGGAGAACCGGCGCTCTGAATTCTCGGCAGAGGAAATAAGTGCTTTGACATTAGGGAGGAAGGATAGACCATGCTTAAACAAATACACAGGAATGGGAGCACTCTAAATGATCAAAATAATGAACTCGGTACTGTACCACTGCAACTTCCGGAGAGAAAGAAAAACAGCGTGAGTACTTATTGAATATCCCTACTACAGTCTTTACAAGACTATTTATCATTTCCTGAATACGAATTCAAATTCAAAACAATAAATTGCATGCATCACTCACTTTCTGTTAAGTGAACAACAAGAAAGAAATTTTATAGAAAAAAATAAGGAAGTAGATCAATCTGAGAATATATTCAAAACCAGGTTTTCTCATGGCAAATGTTACTATTTGGTATCGTTTTAATTACATGTATATGAATAACTTTAAAACGATATCATACATATTATAAAAAACTGTTTTTGAAAAAAAAATAACTGCACCATTCATTTTACCCCGACCAATTTTTAGACCTCCTGAGAGGAAACCAATAGCCACAGTATTTATCGGAACTACTTAATACTTATTGTATTTTCTCAGTACTTATCAACAAACATCAAAATCCACAGTACAAACGACAATAAGAATCAACATGTCACTGTACCAATAAAATATCAATAACAACAGTGAAAACACCATTAATCAGAATGCATCAGTACTGACAGAACAATAACAGTGATTATCAACATTTATCAGTAAAACATATCATTCTTGGTACACTTTCCGTACAGCATTTTAAAAAACAATCCACGTAGACATAACTGATTCCTGCTCTGCCATTATTGTAAACTCCTCTGTAATGTTAAAATTATGACATCCAAGTAGCCATTACAGAACTTAAAAATGCGTTCCTTTAGTGAAGAGATTGTGTATCCTTTCAATTGTATAGATGCAAAATATCACATCTCTATCTGATTAACTATGGGAGGAGCCCACACTTCAAGAATATTGACATAGTATTTAATAATGCAGGTGTGAAATTGCTGTATATACAACCTTATGACAGCATACAACGTCCATAACTGTTGATCATTTTAACTTTTATATCCCTATCCTTGCTTTGTGATGATATTCACTAAATTTTTATGAATCTTTTATTTGTCTATTGCTGACAAGTTAACAATAAGACATAAAATAAGCTGGTATATTCAAGGGTCCGTGGTTATCCACCTTTCTATTTTGTATTGTCTATAGGAGTTATGAGATTGATCAAAGCTTGTTATCTTCACCTTTGTAAACTATGAAATACTTTTCATTTGCTTCTCTTTTTTTTATTAGTTGTAACATATTGATTATCATGCATAATCTTCAGTTGCCTTTGCAGATGTTAAAACACATATGCGTACGTGTGATAATGCACGAAAGGTAAATATAACGATCAGTGATCAATCTCAAAATTCTCATAAGGAATACAAAATAGAGAGTTTGGCAAAAACGGACCCATGGGTATACCAGAGGTGGAACCAGGTGACCAGGAAGGGTGAGAACTCCATGTCAACCCGTCACACATGCTGTGAGTCATATGTCTTGATCAGGTAAACAGAGTAGTCAGTAGTCAAAATCAGAGCGCCAAAACGGTCTTACAATGAATATAAAAGAAGTCGAACATCATTTGACCCAATGATATGGTGTATTAGAAAACTACATATATATCTAGATCATAATAACTACCATATAATTTGCGAAATGTTGACTTTAAACGAGACTGTTTAAACCCCTGTAACATTAACTTGTTTGGCATTAGCCTGTCTTTTAACAAAAAAAAAATGAAATATTAATATGTGTTAAAGTCACTACTTGTTCATTCTTTCTACAATAAAATTCCTTTGGGTCCCTGCTTCCCTTCTTTCTTTTCTATTCTTTGAATGATCTATTTGACTGATCTTTCTTTTTAAACATATTTCTACCTTTGCTTTTGTTCAAAATATTATCACTAAATTATCACTATGGTGTTTCCATCAAAATGCCATAGATTTCAAAACATATCATTTGTTATGTAAAATGTAATTTAATAATGTGTAGAACAAGAACACAAACAGGATAGAAAAATCAAGAGGATGTCGGGATGTATTACTGATTAAGGTAGAAAGAACGAATATTGTGTCCAATGCTATCTCATGTGCTATGACACTATTAATTTTTCAATCATTACATGTTTGCGCATAATCTACATCAATTTTTTTATTGACATTTTCAGATATCCCTGTTTGTAAATCTGTAATTTTCCAAAACCATTTTTCTGTAAGATTTTTATTTGATTATCTGATAGATCAATCTGGATCCATTAAGCATTTTATATTTCGAATTGTATTACATATCATGAAACAAACTTCCGCTATTTATAGAAGAGTGTTAAAGGACACAACGCGTGTTTCTAAACTTTTTCATTTTTTCATCAAAATTAATTCTTCTCATGCCTAAAACTTCTTGCATGTAATTTTGTATACTTTGAAAACATGAGATATGTCCTTTAATCATCCAGGTGATATGTAGGTATCTGATATTTTGCTCGTATTTCAAAACATCCGACCAGTCGCGGTATCTCATTAGTACTTGGGCGAGTCAATAGGTAACCAGCCCATTCCATTACCGATTGATCGAGACAGTCACGATTTTCATGCCTTGTTTTAATACATGTTTTATACCTTGGTACAAAATTGCACGCGTATCGAGTCATTCTTTAATAAGATATTGAATGTCAAACATGGCTAGAGATGTAAAGGCATGTGTTTCATCTAAAGTTGAATACCGTGCTATAATTCGGTACTTGCATTTAAAAGGTAAAACATGCAAGGAAATACATGGCGAGTTAGCCGATGGTTATGGGTATTCTGCACCATCTTATGCTCAGGTTAAATTCTGGATAGGGGAATTCAAACGCAGTAGAACGTCTTTAGCAGATGAAGTCAGGTCTGAACGCCCACTGGATGCCACCGACGAAGAAATGTGTAAGAAAGTTCGGGATTTAAAAGCAGTTCGGGACGTGCAGGGGTTGGCATGTTAAAGAGTTCTCACTGTTACGGCTTTAGCGTTAGGTATAGGTCTGAATTAATAGTACTTCAACTTTAGCTGGTGAAGTCTCAACATAAGTTAAATTCTCGACAGGACGTAAAACAATCAGCCTTCTAACCAACTAACCGTCTATGTTTCAGGTTTCAACATTTCATTGTTAACTTTGATTAGGAATTATCAATTTGACAAACAAGTAATACTAGTAATCTCAACACTTCATTTGAATGATATGACCAGAAGAATCAATGAATTCTCTGTTTCTCAAACTCTATTAAGATATTTTAGTACTTCAAATAAAATCGATACTGCTTTGTTGAATTAATAAATTTGCAAGCATTTGATTTTGCTAAGTGAAACATTCTAGGTGGTTTGCTCCTTTCTCCACTGAACTTTTTGCATAGATTGTGACTACTTTAAATGTTTGTCGTACAGACTGATGTGTACTACTACGCCAGTGGAACAGTGAACGAACGCTGAACGGTTTAGGGATGAACGGTTCTGTTTGGGGAAACGAACGTTTACCGGTTTGAAGGGAACGGTTTTCAACGATAACGGAACTGTTTTTATCTGAAACGGAAAACATTGAGATTGAAAACGAACGGTTTTCTTCGGTCGAAAAATGAAAACGAACGGTTTGGCTTCGATTTCAAATTCTGCATTTCTGACAATTTTGGTACTTTTTATTCATATATAGACATTGCGGAAAAGAAAGAGAGTACGTGTCAGAAAAGTTTAATTTGATCGATATGATGAATATTTTAAAAAAGAAGGAAGAGAGAGGGAAGTATATTAATATATACAATTACATGTGCCTTACATTACACATGTGGATATTTATATTTGTGTTACACATGTATGTAATCAATTAAAAATCACTTTACACATTAGAAAAATGGAATTGTGTGATTTGAGGCGTGGTCCGATTTAGATATAATACAAAGTAACATTGCCACTCTTTACTCAAAATGTTATGATTTTTTTTTCTTCCGATTACTTAGTGCACAGGTAATTTTAAAGAGGAATTCAGTTTGTACATGTATAACGTGTAATTTGGAACATTTATATATGGGCTCAATGTAGTGCATTAAAGCGTTTGAAATCATATACAGTTCCTGACACATTGATTTTGACTACGGTTAACTCCGTTTACCTGATCAGGATATAGGGCTCACGGCGGGTGTGACCGGTCGACAGGGGATGCTGAATCTTCCTAGGCACTTGATCCCACCTCTGGTGTGCCCAGGGGTCCGTGTTTTCCCAACTATATAGTTTGTATTGCTTATAGGAGTTATGTGATTGATCACTTTTCGTTATCTTCATCTTTCATACATTTTCATAATGAATGTATCAAAAAATGAATACATCAATGAATGTCTATGTAATCTAATAATAAATAACAATTCTGGATCGAATTTCAATTTAGAACCCTTAATAACAGTTTTCAATAAAAATATTCATTGTGCATTAAAACCCCCGATAGGGGTATGCCTGCATTGTTTCATTGTCATGGTGACATGTGACGTTAATTAATGGTACATATAAAGGTACCCTTTCGATAAACATACATTAAAAGGGTTTGGGTGACATATCCCAAAATTAAAAGAGGATATGAAAGAGGGCAAAGTCACTTGAGATGGGGACCTATTGTGTGAACTCTGTGTCCACTCTCCCGTAGACTAGTACAATGTACACCATTACTGTAGCAACTCTTAGTGCCTCGACCAATTCATACCCTCTTTTGAAGATGACACCACACAAACTGCTTTTGGAATTCTTATAAATGATTGTTTTTGATTTCCCGAAAAACATTTTCACGACTCGGAAATATGTCAAATTCAGATCAATGTAAGAGTTGTCCGTACTTAAAGCAGATCATGTAATTTGACATTTTATTTCCGAGCTTTTTCTTTTCATCAACAGTAACATTATTGCTATTCATTTATTTATTTATTGGTTTAAAAATGAAACATCCATGTTCATTCATTTTGTTCTTCAGTAAAAAGATTTTACCCATTGATTAAGAATATACTTTGTCGTGTCGTGATATACTTGTAATTTGTCGGTAAACATTTACGGATGTGAACTGCAGAACTGTCCACCCTTGTACAAGTTTAAAATATTGTGTCGAATCAGGAACGATAGCATTTTCCATGTCGACCTAACGCCATGTTGAAATAAAATAACAAACTGACGTGCGAGTTCCAAGTGACCATGCGGGAACGCATAGTTTGTGGGAACGAACGGTTTGGGCTTGAAACAAAACGCTGAACGCTTGAAATGAAACAGTTTAGTGTGGGAATGGAACGGTTTTATCGAGAACAAAACAGTTTAAGGTGGGAATTGGACAGTTTTTATCGAGAACAGAACGGTAACAGAACGCTTCAGGGTCTAAATGTTGAGTTTCTTGAAATAAGTTTTTGTTTTTTATCGCGACAACAGTGGCCGTGATAGATGATATCGGTTTGCAAGGTATCTCATAAGCAGCCATACTTTCACATCACTTGTGAGTTGATTGACAAATAAACAATCACTATATATTTCATTTCAAACGTATTGTGTGTTACCGTCAGGGATTGAGTCCTGGACACTCCGGTTGCAAATATAATAACAAAATTTAGATAGCGCCTTATATAAAACAAATTACGCTAAGGTGTATTAAAAAGATGAGCAGAAGAATGTAACAATAAAACACAATCAAAAGAAATGAAATTAGATGACAATATGAAAAAAGATTTTACACCTTTAGAATTATCAAAATAAAACACAATAATTAAGATCGATAGTTAAACTTGTTTTTATGTTGAACGCTATGCAGAGTATTGGCGCTTTTCTAAAAATACACTAAAGTGCTTTACGCAACTAGGTTTAGAACTTCCGTAGTAAAATACAATATAATTTTGTGGTGAAATTACTTAAGAGTTCTAGAACTCTTACGGTTAAAAACCGAAACGATACTACCTATATTTTGACTGTGACAGCTATCGTAAATTCCCCGCATTGTAATTTCTAGCTGTAATGATGTGCTCCCCTTAGATTTTTCATTGGGGAGGGGGGGGGTTAAAACGTCTTAGGATATCAGTAATATTGCAGATGCGGGAGTGATTCACTACTGCAACATTTTCGATCATTCTACATATTAGCTGACTTTCTTTACGTAAATAAAATGATATTCTATGTTTCTTTGACATTATCTGAATTTACAATCTGCATATTACGATTTCCGAAGCTCTATTTTACCGTTTGCAGCAATTTCTATATATTCATATTTAGATTCATATTTATGCGCCATGTATGATTTACTGAAGTTTCAACTTCCGGGCGCTATATGCCAATGTAAGGTAGTGTTTACATCAATGGACGAGTACGGAGGAAAAAGCGGATTCGTCAGTATTAAATAAAGTTTGAATTTGATATCAAGTTAAAAAACGAACAGCAGAATGTATATTTGTTCTGCCACCATATCATTTTCCCTCCTTTGTCGGAATGACTCAATTATCTACATTTTAGAGATGATTGTCAATGTTTAAGTTTTTCAGTTGATCCACCTACAAGATCTCACGATAACAAGCATGGAGGAGCAGACGAAGAATTTAGCATGTTGTACGTGATATTCAAATAAAAAAACACCTCTATTAGACATACCCAAGCACAAAGTTAGTAAGATGTTTTGGTGTAAATAACATTGGAGACAAATACTAGGGGTTTATTACAAGTTAATGGGAAAAATATTTTGAACCATTACGAAGATCCTGTGGATTTGTAGCCCTTTCCCGAAAACGTCAGAATAGAACAAAATCAGAGAGGGGTACATTAGTGCAGGTGTATGACAGTCAGTTGAATAACCCATAACATTTTACTTTTGGAAAACATCAATAAGTCGTATTTGTAAACAAAAGGTCGGGTGCAAGCGGGTTACCAGCTGAATTTTTATTGATATACATGTACTCAGAAATAAATAAAAATTCTTTAGATAAAAAGTACTGTCACAAAATGAAAATAAAAAATTCTCTCAACGTCGATGAAGTTCTTTAGTGCCAGTAAGTATTGTGCATTTCACGATCTTTTGATGCGCACCCGCTGATCTTAACATAACTTATTTTAAGTACTACGACATTTTAACACGACACATCCAATATCAACACATAAACAGACATATAAACGTTGAGCTTAACATTTCATGATATTGTTTTTAAAGAAAACAAATCAATGAAGAGATTCCTTTTATATATGTTATTTATCTATTCCATCAAAAAAGTAAATCTAAATTGTATTCTAACAAAGGAAACATAATTTTATGAAGCCTTTAAAATTTTTAGGGGTATGCCCTCCCACAAGTCCATTTTAGATCCGCCAGTGATAAGCACCCAAGTTAGGCCCTAAACTTACAATTTAAAAACCAATTATAAATTTTCTTGATAATGATTTTATATTTGTTTATGTGCTTAAAAAATCTAGCAGTTTTCTTTCGATTTCACCCAATGGGCGGCTATATAAATCACACCTTACTTTCTAATCGCCTTTATTTATGTTATTTTAATAGTATTCCCTCCAATAATCTGTTTACTATAATGTTCTTTAAACTTCGATATCGTATATGTACATTTACATGTTTGAACGACATTTCCTACCTTTATAAATTTCAAAAACCACACAAGTTTTCTTACATACATGATGGTATCAATAAAAGGTGAAGATAAGGAAAAGTGATCAATCTCATAACTCATATAAGGAATACAAAATAGAGAGCTGGGCAAACACGAACTACTGGATATATTAGAGGTGGGATAAGGTGCCTAGAAGGAGTAACCATCCCCTGTCGACCGGTCACAGTCGGTCACAGCCCACATGCCGTGAGCCATATCCCTTGATCAGGTAAACCGATTAATTTTTAGTCAAATCAGTGCCCCAAGAAAGGCCTAACAATCGCTATGAAACATGTCAGAGAGCACTCTATTTAAAGATAAGTTGCATTGGCAGACTAAATCATTGTAACGACCATAAAAATTGCGAAATTCTGATTAAAAAGGAGATATTTGAAACCCCTGTAACATCAACTTTAGTAGCCTGATAATACGTAGAACAAGCACATGCGTATTGAATCAATTTAGAAATGTATACATCATATGGGGGTAATAATGGCAAATATGCCTACATAAATACGATTGATTTAAACAGATTTCATTGTATGAGTGTATATCATATACAATGGTTTCAACATAAGTTCTTATCACCTTAATTACAACTTTCAATATACTAACTACTATGATAAATAGACATAATCATTTCTTGGTTACATTAAATAGATAGATAAATATGCATGTATTAATAGTCAGTTAGTTTATGGTTAATATCTATTTTCAATAAAATGTATATGTACGAAGGAAATGTTGAGGACTCTGTGGTGCCTTTATTTCGCGTTCACCGGGATATATCGAGTCGATATATGAATGAAAATGATTATTGTTAATAGATAAACGTTGTCAATATATCTAAGTGTCGACGCCACAACAAGAATGGTTTTTATTCTTCTCATTTAGAGACTTTTGAATAAACTCTGCTTTATAGGAATAGAAAAAGGGGTCGGCTAAAAATATATTTCAATAACATTAGTATTCATTTTTAAATAGAATAGTTCAGATTCCAATTAAAAAATAGTTCATAGTGAGCAAAGTGTATGTAGAGATACTTACAGTTCCTGTAAATTTCCCAATCCTTCAAACGCTCCCTTCTCCAACGTTGTTAGTTGATTTCCTTCAAGATCGCTAAATTATAAAGACATCATCATTAACCGGAAATCATAAACACGGGATTGCTTAATTAGATCGCAATGAATAAAACTCAAGAACATTTAATGTATGGTCTGGAAACAGGTTAGACGGAATGATACATATCAGAAAAGTCATCAATAAATTATGAAGTTGGCTTGAATGCTGTTTCTTTTCTAATGTTGATGAAAAGGTGAAGATAAAACACGGCAACCAATCTCATAAACACTACTAAGGTGAATCATTGCATCAAATGTTGATTAATTTGTTCCATAAAGCACCTTATATGAAGTATACTTTCACAATCAAAAGAGCGATACAAGCTGTCAATTATTTTGTTTTATTGTTGGTGATTTTCCGAAATGATAAAAAGGGTGTATAGCTGTGATTTGAGGCATGATATGAATAGTTTAAGGGGGCATTAGCTGTGAAAATGATGAGAACCATTTTATCTCAAAATCTTTCAAAGACAGAATATATAACAATATATAACAATGACTAATGAAAACATTTATTTTGTTCAAACACAAGACAAAGCTAATAAAATTACTTTAAATAACCACTTTTAGCGTAAAGAAATATCTAAGGAAGAATTATTGTCTTGCAAAACAATAATTATTAAATCATCAAAATCACATATTCATGTTCATTCTTTGAGGTAAAAATGTAATTGAAATTATTAAACAATGGTGTTATTACTGAACTATATAATATAAAGCAATTTTCATTAGATTCAATTTTTGTGACAAAATGACAGCTGATGCCCCTTACCTTAAGGACACAGTTTTATGTTTTTTTTAAACTAAACATTTATGAAAATCAAAACCATTATTTACTAATATCTTTTGAGATATTTATCTAAATTCCTTTTTAAAAAACCACACTCTTTCGATAGTGAAATCATACTTTCACTGGCCATTAAATACAATTTTAGTGTAATGAAGGACCCCTGGAAGTATCAGGTAGAATGGGGTACGTAAGAGAGTAAACACCTCCCATTCATCCGTCACACCCGCACAGCATCCTGTCACACCCATATAACTCCTTCCTACCATCACAACACCACCATCACAACCTCACAGCACCACATCACACACGCACAACACACCGTCACACCCACAGAACACCACCATCACACCCGCACACCTCATAAAACCCACACAACACCAATCACAACAGCACAGAACCCAATCACACACTCACATCACCCCCGTAGCACCCTATCACACCCGCACAACACCCCCGTCACACCCACACAACACCCCATCACACCTACACAACACCTTTGCTCTATACCACCTGTTACTAGCATGTTATGACATTTTTCGAAAAAAAATATTTGTGACTAAGATTTATCTTCGTGACAAAGAAATACAAAAATATGGCAATGAAAAAATTATGGCTGTTAGCTATAGCAGCACTAAAATTAAGCAACAAACTATAAGATTGATCATTTTATAATGAATACGCATCAATCACACTCAAAATGTGTTCCTTACAAAACTTTATATGAAAATAAAGGAAAATCTAAAGATGATGAAAGGCAAAGATAACAAACAGTGATCATGTCATAATTCCTATAAGTGTTACAATATAGAAAGTTTGGCAAATATTGACCTCTAGATATATCATAGATGGGATCAGGTGGCTAGGGGGAGTAACCATCCCCTGTCGGCCAGTCACATCTGCCCTGAACCCTATATCTTAATCAGGTAAACGGAGTAATCCATCAAAACTAGTGTGCAAAAAACGGCCTAACAATCGATATGAAACAAGTCAGACAGCATTTGACCCAATGATAGGTTGTATAGATCGTTATAACGACCATAGAATTTGCAAAATGCTGATTTTAAGCGAGACTGTTGATAATGTTAATTGAATTACTTCATATGTCTGATTTATATTGACGCTCATAGATAAAAAAAAAAAAAAAAAAAAAAGGATTATTGAGATTTTCAAGCATGGGGATTTGTAAAGTTACACATAGACACAGATTCAAGTAATTTCAATATTGAACTTTTTTATAAGTAGATAAAAAATAATAATGATTAATAAAATTGCTTGAATAAAATAATTTAAAAGTATTGTGATTTTCACAATAAGTTTGATCATTTTTATTATTATATTTTTTTCCGAAATGCACCCGTGACAGTAGGCCTAGTTGTCAATGATACGTAATCGTATCATAATTTAGGCCTATCTAATTTCTCCAAAAATAAATTTAATAATAATTGCATTGTTTATTTTAGAAAAGCAACAACGCTAATTACAGTTGTTTACAGAAATGGCATTACCAAATAGTGTTTAGACAGTGATTCCATGTAAACATCATTTAATCGTAAATCTATGTAGATTATTGTTTATTGACCTAATTAAAAAACATCCAAGATCTTTCCAAAAAAAATTGAAAAATTCTGCTGTGAATCCATCACTTCCAGGACTTTTACCATTAGACATATTTTTAAGTGCTAAAAGGGCTTCTTCATTGTTTATATATCCCTCTAATGTTTTTGACATGTTGTCATCAAGTATTCTAACATCATTCTTATCAATAATGGTATCAATGTTTACATCATGTAATTTATTATCATAACTAGAATAAAGATTTTTGTAGAATTTCTTAATTTCTGCTAAAATATCTGTCTGTGAAGAAATAGTATTACCATTGCTGAGCATAAGTTTGTTTATAGTTTTATTTATATAAAAGTTTATCTATTTTATTATTTATAATTGAAAGTTCAATTATCTTTTATCTTTAAATTTCTTTTTTTAAACAAACAGTTGGTAGACACGGCTAGCAAAGTTCTGCCTATATGTTGTTACAAGGTGAAGGTCAGTTGGTGCGAGTGTGTACTGAATTTGAGAGCAGAACGGAAAGCATATGCCGTAGGCCTATATGTAACAGTGCATAACTTCGATAGAACCATTTTCTCGCAGTTTATCTACGTCTTTGTCCAAGTGCTTGTTTGAAAAAGTACAGAGACAAATTATACTCGGTTTTGTTTTATGGCAAAGTCCTTGTGCCGACAAAAAATATTCACGTCTTGTCCCTCATACCTTCCTTCGAAAATTAAAAAAAACAACAGTCCAAATCCTCTCTACTGACAGCAAGTACACCCTTAAACGGCACAACACACCCTAATGCAGTGTTATTTACAAGCCGATAATGTGATAATTCTTTGTTTGTCAATTAAATATCATCTGTTTATGAAATGGCTAACAACTGTTTTCAAATCTTCTCGCTCGAGGTCGCATATGACATCACAGATAATGGCGCGTAAAATATCGAAGAAAATATTCATATCGCAAGATTTGAATTTCATCGCTTTCAACGTCGAAAACTACGCAAACTGTTTCATTTAATACACATGTAAAGTAGTTTCAGGCATGAAATGAATTAATTTTGCTGAAAAAATTAAAAAGTTTAAAAACATGCGATGTGTCCTTTAAGTACACTGTGTACACTATATATAAAGCCTTTAACATAACTATCTTTCGAAGTTTAAAAATGAGGAAACTATATTTGGTAGAGTGGTGATGGTGGTGGGAGTGGGCATTCAATATGATACTAAACCGAAAACTAAATTTATCTGAAGTCAGCCCTATTTTCTACCTTCCTTATCACCGCCGTTTGTTTATTTATATAACATTTAAGTAACGATCGTGATCAGGCAAATTTGAACTAAATCTGGCAAATTAGAAAGGTAATGGATGAGAGAATTTTTATCAAACAGTAAGGAAATGGAAATATGAATTTTTTTAAAAAGAAAGAAAGAAATATTGTCAAGAATTCAACTCAGCTTCGAGGGAAGCTACATGTAGTTCCCTCTGCTTGAATCTTATCTAACAATGTGGAAATGCTAAGGATTCACAGGGCTGCATGTTTGCTTGGTAGAAGTTGACAATGTATAATTACTACCTAAGTAAACAAGTTTTACATCTACTGTTTACAGAAGCAGGATAAGTACATATATCGCCCATTGAACCTCCATAACGCAAATACTATTTTTTTTAATTTTAGAAAACACAGCAATAGACGTAGATATCCGATTATAATGATATTTGTTTTAATTATTGTATAACCATGAACGAAACAAAACCCGCGACAAATGTTGGTAAACATTCAATATTTCGGGAACTTCTTTGTTTGCATAGAAATACTTGGCCCAGATCCTGCATTATATTTAGAAACAAAAATTATTGGTATGTATAGGTTCGGTAGGATAGCTTACTCATCAGGATTGCAAATCATACCACACCGGTGCAATAAACACATGTGCATATTGCAATAGAAGTGATTGTGATATAAAAATCAAGGACAACTACGTAATATGAAATAGTTTATCTAACAATTGAGACAATCACAAACATACCAAACAATGGTATGCTCAACATTACTTCAACAATGTTTCTCATTGAAACGGAACAATGAGTAAAGTTCTAGGTTGTGGTTTTAGAAATTAATTTAATATCAGATAAGGTTTGATAAGGTTCTAAATTTGGTGAAATAGAAATGTAGTGGGTGAGAATTTTATCAAACATTAAGAAAATGGAAATATAAAAAATAAGAAAGAAATGAATATGGTCAACAATTCAATTCGAGTGAAGCAAATCGTCTCTGCCATAATCTCACATAACATTGCGAAAATGAGAACGATTCGCATGACTGCATGTTTGAAGTTGTATAATTAGAAGTTTTATAATTAGAAGTTGTATAATTAGAAGTTGTATGATTAGAAGTTATATAATTAGAAGTTATATAATTAGAAGTTGTATAATTAGAAGTTGTATAATTAGAAGTTGTATAATTACTGCCCAAGTAAACAAGTGTTACATCTCCTGTTTACAGGAAAATTACATGTATCGCCCATTAAACCTCCATAACGCAAACAATATTATGTTTTTATTTTAGAAAACAGCAATAGACGTAGATATCCGGTTATAATGATCTTTGTTTTAATTATTTTATAACCATGAAAGCAGCAATCACAGGCCTCAAGAGCCCCAGAGTCGACTCGCCCGCTAGGCCTCAAGGGCCCCAGAATCGACTCGCCCGTCAGGATTCAAGGGCCCCAGAGTCGACTCGCCCGCCATTTCCAACAAGGGATGGGGTATACAGCATTGTCTAATAAACTTTAACTCTGAATCTTGTATTGTGAAATAT
The DNA here is from genome assembly GCF_947568905.1 of Ostrea edulis. Taxonomy (NCBI): domain Eukaryota; kingdom Metazoa; phylum Mollusca; class Bivalvia; order Ostreida; family Ostreidae; genus Ostrea; species Ostrea edulis. The sequence continues at coordinate 36,986,145 of NC_079172.1, read as the reverse complement.
GCCTATTATGCTTCACTAGATATCTATGGAAATGCAACGTCATAAACCAGGATCTCGACACATCGGCTAGAGGAATTTACCCATAAAAGCTTCAAAAATTGTGTGACCAGAAAAGTTCAATATGAAAGGTCACTATCCTTGGTACCCAGCATATCTACATGAGATTATCATTTATCGGTACTTGTATGTAAAACATCAAAGGACAAGTTTTACATCTGTTTTACATCCGCAAAAGACATTAAAACAATAACAGCCCGGACACAATTCGTAGACGGTATCGATACAAATTATTTTCTTGAAGTCTTCAAATATCTTGATCATCTCATTCTTCGTTCTGTTTACATGAAGTATTATCGCAAAAACATAACATGCGCGTACGTAAATGATATTTTTAACTAGTTCGTTGCCTATTTATTTAAACAAAGCAAATATAGAGTTCAGTTAAGGATTCCAGATATATTTTCGTCAGAATCCTGTTAGAATAATGGATTTACATGTGGAATAACACTGCTAAGGTGATTGTAACACAGCACAGTTAAGATTCCAGTAAGGAGGCGTGTCCTAATCGATACAGGGATGTGTATTTGTGACATCACACATTAACAACAAAATATCACAATCTTTCAAAACATCAGGAAAATAATTAATGTTTCTAAATAGCACGGAAGTACAGCACTACACAAAAACTTACCATTCAACGGGGATTCTGTGTTGTTAATGTAATCTGACACCCTGATATATAGGCAAAAATTTGATCACGATGCGCTTGTCATTATGACAGCATCATGATAGTCTGATGCATTTCATTTGCAAGAAGTGGTGGATCAACTATTTTTTCTTCATGAAAAAAAATATTTTACACTTAAATGGAGAAATGTTGGGAGATATTTATAAGCCTGCTAATTTTAGAACAATGCCTTTCTTATAAATTCTCTGAAATATTTTCTACCTATACTGTAGGAAAACACTAATGCTTTATTGTTGATAAGTTGGCAGATGGGTGGGTCTTACAAATCGATTTCTTGCAAGAGCGTACCCTCAAAGTATCTCAATGAGTAAACCAAAGAAAAGTTAGACTATTTGAAAAGTGCTGATATCCTGAGAACATTTTAGAAATGACTTATTCATTTCAAATTAAAATAAAACATAAACCGGCAAAAAATTTCAACACGTGGTACAATATTATTTCAACAATTATCAATCGGAATCTCTAGAACTCTGAAGCGTTTTCATAACTACAGAGGCTGTTAAAAACGTTCATGTATTAAAGTTGAATTTCAACATCATTATACCCTCACAATATCGAAATCCATTGATGACATCAATATCACAGGCATATTTTCTAAAACCATCCGACGCCGAATTACGTGCTCAGTCTAAATATAAAATATAATTGTCTTGAATATGTATTTTTAGTCGATCATAATTTCATCCAATATCAGTAAAGTTCCAAAATATTTGATCCGTCCTAATAAAGATGCTTTTCGATAGCATATTTTCGACAAAGCCGTTTGCCACCTTAAGTGTGATGGGAAGGAACGATAACTCTGGGTAGAGATTGAACAATGTACATAACGGATTCATGCACGTTCGAGTTGTCTCCAAACCAAATGATAACGAACATATTGAAATCACAGGTGCTTGTGGACAGGACTTCCGGTACCCCCTTCTTTTATTTTTAAATGTTCAATTCCTTGGGTATTTCGGACGTATTTTTGATAAAATATGTAACTTCAGAGTTTATCTATTTCAATGGAATACACAAATCTCGCATAAAAACCGTTTTTTAAAAATGTCATATCACCGATCATAATATATGAACAAGGTGTGCAACTCAGCCAGCGACATGTTGAAAAAATCTACACCTCGCTGAGAAATCCTATCGAAAAAACACCAATAATGCATATACCAACTGAAAAGAACGGTCATTCTAAATCTACTGATGATTCGTGGATTAAATGCATCGCTATTTGCTGCGCAATAACTACTTCACACCGCTCAATTTCATTGTTTTAACCTAGGCACTTCTCATTTCTGACTATAACGAACGGAAGTTGCAATGCTGGAATATTTCTGTCGCAGCCAACTATTTTTAGAACGAGAAAACCCGGGACGAGGTCTTCCTAATACCATTAGCTACACGAAAAGGAAGGAGAATACCGATCAAAATATTTCAAATCGGTTGTGGAAAGACTTTAAAGACATGCACACTTACACATTATTGGAACCATACCACTTTTAATATATCCAAATATACTATCATTGTAAACTCTTAACCCTATACGATATGATTTGGATCATAATGGTGTTGATACAATGCCCCCCCCCCCCCCCCCCCCCCGAATAACCTACATGAGTTGACTCTATTGTGTTTGCAAGACATTGCTGATAAGCAGTAGAGAGTTTCAACCAAAAAGTCGAATCATGTATGTTCTTCGGAGAAGGGTGGGGGCCTGAACCCCTGTGATTAGGTCATGCTGAACAGATCGATGTTTGATTATAATTATCTAAAATGATATTGGGAGTGGGGTAGGGGTAGAAGCGGGTAGTTTTTTTTTTATCATGATGTGAACTATGCACAAAATATGTGTGCGATGCATGCACAAGTGCTGGTTGTTGATATTTGTTTAATCTTATATTTAAGTTATAACATAAAGTTTTGACATTCCTTTATCAATTAATTTGTTACCCCCCCCCCTACTCTTTATATTTTTAATCGAATTTGGATCTGATCATATGTAAGGGGCTTGATAAACTATTTTGTTTCTTTTTAAAAAACGAATGTTAGCCAATGTTATATAGTTGGCCTTATAACTGGAATGTGGAACATTGTCAATATATTGTGCTTTCATGGTTCTTTCTGATTTCCATGATAAATTACCTACCCAACACTATGAGGTTTTTAATTATATTTGTGGATGTGCTAATCTTTCCACAACCGAATTGACCAGTTAAATGAAATTACATGCATGATCCGCTTTGGCTAGACTTGATTACTATGATCGGTATTCTCTTCCCTTTTCGTGTAGCTAATGGTATTCGGAAGACCTCGTCTCGGGTTTTCTCATTCTAAAAATAGTTGGCTGCGACAGAAATATTCGAACATCACAACTTCCGTTCGTTATAGTCAGAAATGAGAAGTAGCGAGGTTAAAACGATGAAATTGAGCGATGTAAAGTAGTTATTGCGCACCAAATAGCGATGCATTTAATCCACGAATCATCAGTAGATTTAGAATGACCGTTCTTTTCAGTTGGTATGTGCATTATTGGTGGGTTTTTTCGATAGGATTTCTCAGCGAGGTGTAGATTTTTTCAACATGTCGCTGGCTGAGTTGCACACCTTGTTCATATATTATGACCGGTGATATGACATTTTTAAAAACGGTTTCTATGCGAGATTTGTGTATTCCATTGAAATAGATAAACTCTGAAGTTACATATTTTATCAAAAATACGTCCGAAATACCCAAGGAATTGAACATTTAAAAATAAAAGAAGGGGGGTACCGGAAGTCCTGTCCACAAGCACCTGTGATTGAAATTAGGTAACGCTGCTTTTAAATGCAAGAACACAATAACCAATAGTGTGTTTAAACCAACCACTTTGATATGCACAATATTTCCCATATTTTGCCGAAATTTCAATAAATTAAGAATTCTTTGCTTTATCTCACGTATGTATCAACAAACATGTGTGCTCAAAATCGGAAATGAAGTGCCGGTGAACATATGAGTCTTCTCGCTACCGCAAGCCGGCTCAAAAAACCATGACATATTTTGATAAACATTCAATATTTCGGGAATTGGTATTTGCCTAGAACTATGCGGGCCGGAGCCTGTATTATAACCTGCAACCAATATCATCTCTATATCTAGTTTCAATAGGAAAGCTTAATTATCGGGAACGGAAATCATGCCACACCGGCGCAATAAACACATGTGTGTATTGCAATAGAAGTGATTGTTAAATAGAAATCAAGGACAACTACGTGATATGAAAATAGTTTATCTAACCATTGAGACAATCACAAACATAGGCTATTCTCTCGTTGAGTTAACATTTCAGAATGGGTATTGATTTTTATTTGAGGTTAATTGTTTCCAACCTTTCAGTTATAATCTAATATTATGAAGTTTGAAGTTGTCAAATATTGTTTGGCCACACACTTGGACTTACGGATTTTACGTAATGACGTCATTCTCGACGTTACGTGTTAAAAAAATTCATACCGTAACATAATTGTTAAACTTGTTTTGTAATTATTTATTGGCTGTTAAACATTTAAATTGGCCTAAAATGATGAGATGCACAGTCATCGTATAATTCTTTTATAAAAGATAATTAAATTGAAATAATCTTTTATCAAGAAATTTGGTGATGGTACGGAAAATGAAATTTCCCCCGTTTAAGAACTTAAAAACTTAGATTTGCGCTCAAATTTGAACAGAGATCAAGGCTGTTTATATCATACAGGAAATCCCATAAGATAATTGTTCCTCTGAAAGATTATGATGATAATTGTACATTGCTTTTAAGAGGTTGCTAGTTAAAATATGCATTGTGACGGTAAGACATCAATGCTACGGTACAGAATAACAGACTGATTAACAAACTGAGATATTCTATCTGGGAATTTTCTATGAAAGAAATTGTCAAATAATGCAACATCACACATTAATTCTCAACTGATCAAAATAACAGAATTTAACTCATCTTTTAGTTCATATCTCAGCTTCTATACATTAATCAAATAAGTCCGATCACCAAGCACACTCAATCGCATTCATATACATTGTATACTCCAACAGTTGCACGAATTCTTGCTTGGGTGCATGTCCAATTTCTACATTTCATTTTGATACATGTTTCTATAGGCTCATGATCTCTACTGAATCATAGTCTACACCCAAAATTGTACCTGGGTAAAGTTTTCTATCAGACTCTACAACGCACCACTTCCCTCATTTTCCCAAGTCAAGGGTTTCTGATATGATCCACTCCACATAAACATATATGGAGCGGAGCGTATCACAAACAATTGACTTGCGAAGATGCACTTCCCTATAAGTTCTGCACCTCCATCTGTAACCTTCATTATCTTGCTATCTTGAGAATCTGATGCTTACTCCTCCTCGGCATGTGATATCACCTCTGGTATATCCTGTCCAGAGTCCATGTTTGCCCAACTCTTTATCTTGTATTCCTTACAGGAGTTTTAGATTGATCACTGTTCGTTATCTTCACCTTTTCATTCTGCTGTCACATTTCCATTACAACTTATGCCAATTTCTGTAGATTCCTCTGATTCATTGAGTTCTTGAATAATTTCATGAAAAACGTGTTCAGAGGGATTGAAACAAGCACATTTGGCTGGACAAAACAGGACAGATACATGTAGCTTGTATGTTATACATTTTTTCATTAGCTGCCGGTTTTACCATTGCTATGCAGATTGGCTTTTTTCTACGGTAATGTTGACTTATCTTTATATATATATATATATATATATATATATATATATATACATAACAAGTAGTAAGAACCCTTACCCTGTGAGATCATACATTCTTAGACTTACATAATATTCTGACATGGGCCACTGCACCAGATTTAAGCTTTTGAAACCATAGGTCTAATTCATGTATTTCTTTTTCTGTTTCAGCAAATTCATGTGATTTTATGGGTTTTTTTTAAAAACCCTATATATTTGCCATTTTGAAAATAATTTCCAATTATAATATCAATTTTATTAACTTAATTGAAAGAATTTCCATACCGTCACAACATAGATCCGTACCGCTATTGTTACTGATGTGACGGTATGGAGTGTTGCGGTATGGATATTTTCTTACATTATCCCATATATATTTTTCAAATCATGTCCTAATTTAGCAATTCTTGTTACTTTGGAAATTAATTGAATGAATGTGTCTATATCGTTGTTTGCTAGGGACTATTTAATCAAATTTAAACAAAAATCAATGAACGGTACAGATAACGTTAATTAACCACAACTGAAGAAAATGTACTTATTTGCTGCCTTCTTGCATTCACTGGTAACCATCATTCAGAAAGTATTACATGTGTTTTAATATGACATCATAAAATGTTGCAGTGTCGGGAAATATGTCAATGAAGTTCATGGGTGTATCATAAGTGCAGAAAATAGAAGCGTTACGGTATGGAACATGTTTTGATGGACAAAACATTTTCTTTCAAAAATAATTCCATGAGTGGTTTTCCCCACAATGTATTCCATGCATTCAATTAGTTTTCTTTAGAAAATAAGTAAAAAGTTTAAATTACATTATTTTCCAAACCTTTCTAAGAAATATATTCAAAATTCCAACACTAACTTAATATAGGAGATTACCGTCACGTCATTGTAATGAGGTAATTGGGCAATTAACATTGATTAATTTTGAGTTGTGTTGTTAGACCAAACGGATTTATATTTTTTTCTAGTAAGCTTTTAAAGCGTAGACACAGAATCAATTCAAACTTTCAAGACACATCGTAATCATTTGAAAAAAAATCACATGGGAAAATATTTTGCCAGTTTGTGAATGAAATGAAAGAATCGCCCACATACCAAACAATGGCATGTTCAAAATTACTTCAACAATGTTTCTCATTGAAATGGAACAATGAGTAGATTTCTAGGTTTGGTTTTAGAAATTCATTTGATATCAGATAAGGTTTTAAAATTCTGTAAGCGAATCTAGTTACTTTGAGACAGTGTTTAAACATTACCATTGTAATTGTTCATCCTTTAAATAGGATCTGTACTATATTGCTATATTTTTGTTCTGCATTCCTCCTCTTGACACATATGGTCATAATGTTTGAACAATTTCTGAGATTGATCACTATTCATAATATTCGCCTTTCATATAATGTATGAGTAAAGGCAATCACAGAAAGACCGGAAGGATTGCAATAAACATATAAGTTATCAAATGATGTTTATGACAAATGGGATGAATTTGGCTTCCCTGTCGTCAGCTTTCTGAATTTCATTATTGTCATCATGTGTCGATGCAAACAAGAGTGATCAATTTCATAAATCCTATCAAGAATGCAAAATTAAGAGAAGTACATATGGGAACTTCTAGATTTTTAAAACAAACTCAACAGTCTTTGAGAAATTCTAAAGAAGTTCAACATTTCATGAGGGGGGGGGGGGGGAGTCTTATCGTAAGACTTTTTTTTAAGAAACTACGAAATCGGTTCTTGTGAAATGAAATTATCTTTTGCTGATGTCGCTACTGCACAATACTGGAATTGAGTAGTTTAAAGAAACGCTAATATGCAGTACCACCCCGTGTGACGTCATACGATTTTGCAAAATCAATGATTTATTTAGATTTATACATGATGAGAACATAAATTTTGTTAGAGTCTTTTCCAATGATTATTGTTAAAATTTGAATTATTTCAAAACTTTAATTTACATATGAAAAGTCAATGATACATGTATGTCTCAAAATATTAAATCTAAGGGCATTAATTCTGTTTTCATTGAATTCTTTATCAAGTTCATTATGCGATATATATATATATATATATATATATATATATATATATATATATATAGTTGTGATTATTTAGTGCTTTATATACTAATTAATTGATTTTCACATGTATCGTTTAGATCCTAAGGGTAAACGTAAGGTTGGGTGTTATAATTGTTTGTTTGTGCTTTATATTAAATATTCTATACAATTGCATCGAGAGATCCACTCTCCTTATAAAATATATTAAACACTGAATGACACAGCGACTGTGTGGGATTGTATCAGTGTGTATAAGTAGCGCTTTAGGAGTATAACAAAGCTTCCTTTATAAGGGAAGTCGTTGTGGCCGAGTGGACTTACGCACTGGTTTGACAATCTTGCTAGGCGGTGGGTGCTGTACGTCGCTGGTTCGACCCCGGGCTGGGGCGAAAATTTTCAGTACCTAGTTGTGATTATTTAGTGCTTTATATATATATATTTACAGACACTTTGTTTTTTTTTATAATTTCTAGACATCAATAGATACTGCAAAGCTACTTGAGGGATTTTATTATTTCTTGTCAACAGGTAATACAAAACTAGTCTAAGGATTTCATAATTTCTAGTTATCACGAAGAACTACAAAGCTAGCCTATATATTTTATTATTTCTAGTCAGCAGGAGGTACTACATAGCTAGCCTATAGATTTTATTATTTCTAATCAGCAGGAGGTACTACATAGCTAGTCTAGGGAATTTGAGAAAACTCACTCATATAAGATTGATCGATTGAATGTTGTTTAAAGAGACACTACAGCTCATTTTCCACATTTTAATTAAGTGTTTTTTAAACCACATATTGATAAAATGATAAAATTCACATCGATACTGACAATTTTGAACAATTGGGATGCATCAATTTACTCTCAACTGCGCTTTGAAGATCGTCCGGAATTCAAAGATTTCTTCATGCTGACTCGGACTTTTGAATGCTTATTTACATCACGTGGTTTTGAATGACAGCAAAGGTGTTGTGTAGGAACTTATCTAAATTCCCCTTCAAGGGGGTCCACACTCACCTTTCAAGTACATAAAGATTATTCCCTGCTCCTTATAATAACTAATTATAAATCATTATTTCAACAGAAACCCTTCCATGTTCCCATTGACCGATGTTTTTACAACTAACACGTGTCGTGTTCAGATAAAAATAGCACTTACTTTCAAACGTAGTGTCTTCGCAGGTAGTCTCAATGGCAGATCTAGGGGGCCAGTATCCCCCCTCCCTTTTTACGCCACAGATTGTGAATGAAAATCCAAATTTTGCACCCGAATAGCCGATTACTTTGGCTAATCTTTGACTTTCACACCCCTCTTCGGAAATCCTAGATCCGCCACTGAGTTACATGCGTTTTTCCGAGCTGTCTGTTTTCCAACGGTCATACTGATCCCTAGGTAAATTTTATTTCACGCATGAGTTTTATCTCATTCTATTTTTACCTCGTTTCTCACAGAATCTGTCAAAATTCTAGATCTATCAACTACACTTCTCGCACTGGACGACATGCTGCACTGTTTACTGTCTATGCGCATGCGTCTGAAGACTAAAAGGAGGAGACTCAATATTTTTTGTATAGGCCATCAAAAAGTATTAATTTTTACGTTAAAACGATAATTTTTAACTTTAGATAAGTGTTACTTTCGTAAAGTTCATACTTTCAACAATGCAACAAAAATTGAGAAAGCGCTGGGAAAATTTTCATTTCATGATTTTTGCGCAAAATGAGCTGTAGTGTCTCTTTAACGTTCTCCTCGAGAATATTTCACTCATATGGAGACGTCACCACTGCAGGTGAAGGGCTGCAAAATTTAGGCCTATGCTCGGCACTTATGGCCATTGAGCAGGGAGGGGTCTGTATCGTGTCACGCCTGCTGTGACACGGGATCTCGGTTTTTGCGGTCTCATCAGAAAGACCGCCCCATTTAGTCGCCTCTTACGACAGGCAAAGGAGTACTGAGGATCTATTCTAACCCGGATCCCCAAAATAAATATAGTAAATAGTTAAAACAGTTAACATTAGATCTTTTTACAGGGACTTATACGATTTCCATTGCAGTAGAGTAAGATTATTGGATATATATCTTGCAATACATACAAAAAAACATCGAGCTTATGAGCTGTTTTCGTTGTCAATCGTTTTTCTCAGAAACGGTAAAAGATAGAGTCACCAAAATTTCAGAGTTAATAGATCTCACTTCGTAGGGGTGCAGTAGGGGGGTAAGAATGTCGGCCGTCACTTCCGGTCGTCACCGGAAGTGATTAATAAATCATAAATTTCAAACTTTTTTCTTTCAAATTGAAACCTATATCGGTTTATTTGGTTTCGTTCTAATTCTCATAAACTATTGACCCCACCGGAAGTTGAATCTCCAACTTCCGGTTATATGAAAGAAAAGTATTCATTCTCTCATTTTTCAGTGCCATAAATCTCGGTCATAAAACAAGTTAATGATTTGAATTTTACATATGTTATAGACATTATAAATGTCTAGATCAAATTTAAATATTTATGTAAAATTCACTTCCGGTCGTGAGATATGGGGTGGACATATTCAAACCTTGTTTTTTCAGTTTCTCAATAATGAATATAGATAGACGCTTGAAACTTGTAGAGTTGATCAACTAACATTAGTCCATTGTACACATACATTCAATTTTTTCGTCCGTCACTTCCGGTCTATACCGGAAGTATTTGAAAAATGTCGATTTTCCGATTTCTTCGAGTGATTTCTCAGAGATGGTGGATAGATTTTCTTGAAATTTTCAGGAATATTGTCTTATGAAAGGACCTTCCTATAACTATTTTTGTTTTTACAAAATTCACTTCCGGTCGGAAAATACGGCCGATTTTCTGTTTCTCAAAAGGAATTTTGTCCAGCATTTTTCTTGGAAAAGGTAAAATATAGGTTCATCAATTATTCAGGAATTATAAATCTCCGTTTGCAGTCGTGCAGTAGAGGGTTGAACATGTCGACCGTCACTTCCTGTCGTCACCGGAAGTGATTGAAAGAATCGCAAATTTCAAACTTTTTCTTGTAAATTGAAACCTATACTAGTTTGTTAAGTCTCTTTGAAAGTGTCAAAAGAATATTGACTCCGTTGGTAGTCAAAACAACTACTTCCGGTTTCTTGATAAAATACATTTTTACTTTTCATCTCTTTGTCACCATAGGAAAACGCATCATAAAAGTACTTCCAGTCATCACCGGAAGTTACGAGAAATGAGTAAAAAATTCGATAATACATTTCTCATTCATTGTTAAGGCACATTTTCTGATATATTTAAATGGTTTTCGTAGGAACAGAAAGCTCTTTACCGGAAGTGATCTAACGGAAGACCTACTCATTACTAGTAATGAGTTTCTAGTTATTAAGGTCTTCCGTTTCCAACGGAAGACCTTCTAGTGATTCTACTGTTTATTATTAAGGTCTTCCGTCTCCTGCGGAAGACCTTACTATTATTGTTCGCGTTCTTCTTCTTCATTATTATTTATTATTATTATTATTATTTTCCTTGGTAGTACACGCGTTTTTCTCAGCCATTTCTCGATCGATTTTCACGAAATTTTCAGGAAAGATGTCTTTTGGTGACGAGACTTTGCTTGCAAAATTTCGTGCTTGACATCACTTCCGGTCAGGAGTTGTCTCTCTTTTAGTGACTTTTTGAAGGGCCTTGTTGTCCACGCATCTCCTCCGTTAGTTTTGAAGCTAGAGTCTTGAAATTTCTACACAAGATAGAGTAAACATTTTAGAAGATTTGTGGGGGATTCGATTTTACCGGAGGCGATTTGCCTAAACGCTCGCCTGGACCTGAAAAAATGGATGCCAAAATTTTTCGCCGATTTCGGCGATTTTTGACCTTTGATCTCCAATATCTTTTTTCTTGCAAATATTTTGTTAAGACATGTAGAACAAAAGTTGTGCACATTTACGAGATCTTTTCGAAAATATCAAGATTTAGGGGCTAGCCCCTTCAATTAGGGATCTAGAAGGGCTCAAAGTCTAGATCAAATATCTCAAAAATCGTTAATATTTTGGTATAAGTCAAAGAACAAAAAATGTTCATCTCAACAATCCAAATCTATTCATATAAAAATTTAGGTCATATGTTACGTAATAAGGGATTTTAAGGGCCAAAACCATAAATTTTTTACCCCTTGTATCTCGAAAACGACAAATATTTTGAAAAGCAATAAAGAACAAAAGTTGTTCAGAATGATGATCTGAACAATATGCATATTTCGTTTTTACCCTTTGTGGCCCCGTTAGGGAGCTACAGTTTGGCCCCTAAAAATTACTTCTAGAAATAACTCGAGAACGGTAAAGAATTTCTAAATACTTGTTGAACAAAAAATGTTTGAAATGTCATGACCTTTCTTACGATATCAAGCAAAAGGGGCTGACCCTTTAAATTAGGGGCCCAGAAGGGTCCAAAGGTTGATGAGAATATCTCAGAAACTATTAATATTTTGTAATAAGTCATTGAAGCGGAAATGTTCATCTAAACGAGCTTGTTCTTATCAATTCAAAAAGTAGGTCATATGTTACGTAATAAGGGATTTTAAGGGCCAAAATCATAAATAATTGACGCCTCATATCTTGAAAACGACAAATATTTTGAAAAGCATTATTGAACAAAAGTTGTTCAGAATGATAATCTAAACAATATGTACATTTCGTTTTTTCCCTATGTGGCCCCGTTAGGGAGCTACAGTTTGGCCCCTAAATATTTCTTGTAGAGATAACTGGAGAACGGTAAAGAATTTCTAAATACTTGTTGAGCAAAAAATGTTTCAAATGACAAGGCCTTTCTTACGATATCAAGCAAAACGGGCTGGCCCTTTAAATTAGGGGTTCAGAAGGGTCCAAATGTTTTTGAGAATATCTCAGAAACTATTAATATTTTATAATAAGTTGTAGAAGCGGAAATGTTCATCTCAGCTTGACCTTATCAAATCAAAAAGTAGGTCATATGTTACGTAATTAGAGATTTTAAGGGCCAAAATCGTAAATATTTGACGCCTCATATCTTTAAAACGACATATTTTTTGAAAAGCATTATTGAACAAAAGTTGTTCAATGTGTCATAACCTATCGATCAATATCAAAAAATGGGTCTGTGGGCCTCATGGCTCGCCTGTAGAGTCGATTTTTGTCGATATCAGTCGATTTCAAAAACTTGTAACTGGTAAATATTTTGTAAGGACATATTGAACAAAAGTTGTTCAGTTTATCGAGATCTATCGATTGATATCAAGAAATAGGCCTATGGTCCTAATGGCTCGCCTGTAGAGTCGATTTTTTGTCCATATCGGTCGATCTCAATAACTTTTTACAGGTAAATATTTTGTAAAGACATATAGAACTAAAGTTGTTGAGTCTATAGAGGGCTAACAAATGACATCAAGAAATAGGCCCGCGGGCCTTATGGCTCGCCTGGAGAGTCGAATTTCAAACGAATTTCACCGCAACTTTGCTTCAGAAGCTTATGATATGAAAAATTGATTATATCTAAAGTGTCTTAAAGTCGGAAACTAAATTGGGACTCATTTGTCTTTTCTTTTTTTTTTTAACTCCGAGTGCATCAACAAATCGGACGGAAGACCTACTCGTTGCTCGCAACGAGATCGTGTCTAATTATTATTATGTTCCCCAAACAAAGTTTGGGAACATATTGGTTTTACTCTGTTTCTTCTTCTTATTATTATTATTCTTTCTTTCTTCTTGGGACTTTTTTGTCCACGAGTGTTCTCAGAAACAACTCAAGGGATCAATGTGAAACCTTTTTAGGATGATAGTATAGCATATGTAGATGTGCGGAACGAATGTCATTTTGTCTGAAAATGCATGCATGTGCATGCACGTGCATTGGAGTTTTTGTTTACAAACTTTGGAATCAGTCTAACTTTTTTATTTTTCAATGAAATCGTTTGCTATTTATATCGTAGGTATAACATGGGACCCTTAACTGTTTGGCATCGTCAAAATTTCAATTCTGCACGCGCATGCACGTGTGCTTCAATTTGATTGGATAATACAAAACCGTTTATAACATTCATGCCAATCAAGGAAATTTAATGATATTTACAGGATAGGTAGAAATGTCAAATATCTACAGATCGATGTAATAAAAATTGCAAATGCGCATGCGCACGCACGTGCATTATCTTTTGAATGTTCAATTCTTTCCATGACCATAACTTTTTTGTTTTTTGTCAAAATCTTTTCAAACTTGTATTGTATATGTATCTTGATATTCTTAACAAAAGTGTACAGTCATAATTACCATCCGGCACGTGCATGCACGTGTGCTAAATTGTGATTGGACGATTTTCAAATCGCCATAACTTTCTTATAAATGATGGAAACAATATGAAATTTATACTGTAAGTATATCTATCAAATGTCTATTGAATAACATCAACATTGATGCTGAGTCATACTCACGTTCGCGTGTATGCACGTGCATAGCTTTTCTTTCATTTTCGGGTACTAAAATGGTCATAACTATTGAATTAAAATCTGAAATGAATTCAAATTTACCCTGAGGATCTATGATATGAATGTCTATGAAATGGTGTGAACAAATTTTCCATTATCAAAATCGCGTACGCGTGAATGCGCGTGCATTGTAATTTTTTACATCTAAATTTAAGTATTGGTCTATAACATTTTGAGATTGCAATGAATAGGTTTGAAAATTAGGTTGCAGGTATGTTTTGGGCCTGTCAATTTATTAATAGTCTCAAAATCACTTCCCTGCACGCGCATGCACATGTGCTTAATTCTGATTGGACGATTTTGAAATCCCAATAACTTTCTTATGAGTGAAGCAATCGATACCAAATTCATGTAGTAAGCATATTGTTCAAATGTCTATTGAATAGCATCAACAAAATTGCTGTGTGGTACTCATGCGCACGTGTATGCACGTGCATTGATTTCGGTCTTTGTAGTTTTGAGTTGCCGTTAATTTCTCGTTTTTCATTGAACAGTTGTGAAACTTCTCTTGTACTCATATAGTAAGACTTCTAATGTATCGAGATGGTCGAATTATTTATATGCATGTGCATGCACGTACGTGCACGTGCACAAAACTCTCAGATCTTTATAACTGATTTGAACTAGTATGAAATGGACTGAACGTTGTAAGATAGTTATATATTCACATGCTACACACTTTGCAATGGTCAAAACAACTTGTACTGAAATAAATGTCACCACTTCCTAAATGGGGGAATGTTTGGGGAACATCTGTAACGGTCCCCGTTACAAGTACTAGTTATTATTATTTTTTTTTTTCCCCTTTCGTCTCCGAGACCGTTGGATGGATTTTCCTGAAACTTTCACAGGTTATAGGGAACGATGGTACCTCGAGGAAAATTTTTCATTTTTTTCAAAATTCACTTCCGTTCGTCAGATACGTCCGATTTTCCGGTTTTTGAAAGAAACTTTTTCCGGGGGTAAACTTGAAAACCACTAAAGATAATCGAATGAAACTTTCAGGGATGATAGATCTATTTTTTCTATGGTGGATGCACGTAATATTTTTTGTCGCCGTCACTTCCGGTCGTCACCGGAAGTGATCAAATAAATCATCAATTTCAAACTTTTTTCTTTCAAATTGAAACCTACTTTGGTTTACTATATCTCGTTCTAATTCTCAAAAAATGTTGACCCCACCGGAAGTTGAATCTCCAACTTCCGGTTATATCAAAGAAAGACTATTCATTCTCTCATTTTTCAGTGCCATAAATCTCGGTCATGAAACTAGTTAATGAGTTGAGTTTTACATATATTATAGTCACTACAAATGTCTAAAGTAACGTCAAATAGTTTTGTAAAATTCACTTCCGGTCGGCAAATACGGCTTATGAGCTGTTTTCGTTGTCAATCGTTTTACTCAGAAACGGTAAAAGATAGAGTCACCAAAATTTCAGAGTTAATAGATCTCACTTTGTAGGGGTGCAGCAGGGGGGTAAGAATGTCGGCCGTCACTTCCGGTTGTCACCGGAAGTGATTAATAAATCATAAATTTCAAACTTTTTTCTTTCAAATTGAAACCTATATCGGTTTATTAGGTCTCGTTCTAATTCTCAACAACTATTGACCCCACCGGAAGTTGAATCTCCAACTTCCGGTTATATGAAAGAAAAACTATTCATTCTCTCATTTTTCAGTGCCATAAATCTCGGTCATAAAACAAGTTAATGATTTGAATTTTACATATGTTATAGACATTATAAATGTCTAGTGTAAAATTCACTTCCGGTCGTGAGATATGGGGTGGACATATTCAAACCTTGTTTTTTCAGTTTCTCAATAATGAATATAGATAGACGCTTGAAACTTGTAGAGTTGATCAACTAACATTAGTCCATTGTACACATACATTCAATTTTTTCGTCCGTCACTTCCGGTCTATACCGAAAGTATTTGAAAAATGTCGATTTTCCGATTTCTTCGAGTGATTTCTCAGAGATGGTGGATAGATTTTCTTGAAATTTTCAGGAATAATGTCTTATGAAAGGACCTTCCTATAACTATTTTTGTTTTTACAAAATTCACTTCCGGTCGGAAAATATGGGCGATTTTCTGTTTCTCAAAAGGTATTTTGTCCAGCATTTTTCTTGGAAAAGGTAAAATATAGGTTCATCAATTATTCAGGAATTATAAATCTCCGTTTGCAGTCGTGCAGTAGAGGGTTGAACATGTCGACCGTCACTTCCTGTCGTCACCGGAAGTGATTGAAAGAATCGCAAATTTCAAACTTTTTCTTGTAAATTGAAACCTATACTAGTTTGTTAAGTCTCTTTGAAAGTGTCAAAAGAATATTGACTCCGTTGGTAGTCAAAACAACTACTTCCGGTTTCTTGATAAAATACATTTTTACTTTTCATCTCTTTGTCACCATAAATCTCGCGTATATTTGAAGTCTTTCATATGATTTTCACATGTCATAATAAAAGTATCAACTTCTAGAGTTTGGATCATTTTGTTTTTCAAAATTGACTTCCGGTCGGTAGTAACCTACTACTTTTTCTTTCTTTAGTCTACTTGTTTTTGTTGAGAACTCTTTCAGATAGAGACGTGAAATTTTCAGGGAATATAGACAGTAAAGAGTCGCTGTCATTTATAGGAAAACGCATCATAAAAGTACTTCCGGTCATCACCGGAAGTTACGAGAAATGAGTAAAAAATTCGATAATACATTTCTCATTCATTGTTAAGGCACATTTTCTGATATATTTAAATGGTTTTCCTAGGAACAGAAAGCTCTTTACCGGAAGTGATCTAACGAAAGACCTACTCATTACTAGTAATGAGTTTCTAGTTATTATTATTTTTTTTCCCCTTTCGTCTCCTAGACCGTTGGATGGATTTTCCTGAAACTTTCACAGGTTATAGAGAACGATGGTACCTCGAGGCATTTTTTTCATTTTTTCAAAATTCACTTCCGGTCGCAAGATATGTCCAATTTTCGTCTTTTTACAAGATATCTTGTCCAGCGTTTTTCTCAGAAACGGTAAAAGATAGAGTCACCAAATTTTCAGAGTTAATAGATCTTACTTCGTAGGCGTGCAGTAGGGGGTTAAGAATGTCGGCCGTCACTTCCGGTCGTCACCGGAAGTGATTAAAGGAATCATGAATTTCAAACTTTTTTCTTTCAAATTGAAACCTATTTCGGTTTACTAGTTCTCGTTATAATTCTCAAAAAATGTTGACCCCACCGGAAGTTGAATCTTCAACTTCCGGTTATATCAAATAAAGGCTATTCATTATCTCATTTTTCAGTGCCATAAATCTCGGTCATGAAACTAGTTAATGAGTTGAGTTTTACATATATTATAGTCACTATAAATGTCTAGAGTAACCTCAAATATTTTTGTAAAATTTACTTCCGGTCGGCAAATACGGCTTATTAGCTGTTTTCGTTGTCCAGCGTTTTTCTCAGAAACGGTAAAAGATAGAGTCACCAAATTTTCAGAGTTAATAGATCTCAATTTGTAGGCGTGCAGCAGGGGAATAAGAATGTTGGCCGTCACTTCCGGTTGTCAACGGAAGTGATTGATAATTCATAAATTTCAAACTTTTTTCTTTCAAATTGAAACCTATATCGGTTTACTAGGTCTTGTTGTAATTTTCAAAAAATGTTGACCCCACCGGAAGTTGAAACTCCAACTTCCGGTTATATCAAAGAAAGATTATTCATTCTCTCATTTTTCAGTGCCATAAATCTCGGTCATAAAACAAGTTAATGATTTGAATTTTACGTATGTTAGAGACAATATAATTGTCTAGATTATATTTAAATATTTTTGTAAAATTCACTTCCGGTCGTGAGATATGGGGTGGACATATTCAAACCTTGTTTTTTCAGTTTCTCAATAATGAATATAGATAGACGTTTGAAACTTGTAGAGTTGATCAACTAGCATTAGTCCATTGTACACATACATTCAATTTTTTCGTCCGTCACTTCCGGTCTATACCGGAAGTATTTGAAAAAATGTCGATTTTCCAATTTCTTCTAGTGATTTCTCAGAGATGGTGGATATATTTTCTTGAAATTTTCAGGAATAATGTCTTATGAAATGACCTTGCTATAGGTATTTTTGTTTTACAAAATTCACTTCCGGTCGGAAAATAGGGCCGATTTTCTGTTTCTCAAAAGGAATTTTGTCCAGCACTTTTCTTGGAAAAGGTAAAATATAGGTTCATCATATATTCAGGAATGATCAATCTCCGTTTGTAAGCGTGCAGTAGGGGGTTGAACATGTCGACCGTCACTTCCTTTCGTCACCGGAAGTGATGGAAAGAATCGCAAATTTCAAACTTTTTCTTTTACATTGAAACCTATACTAGTTTATCAACTCTCTTTCAAAGTGTCAAAATAATATTGAGTCTGTCGGTGGTCAAAAGGACTACTTCCGGTTTCTTGATAAAATATCTTTTTACTTTTCGTCTCTTTGTCCCCATAAATCTCGCTTATATTTGAAGTCTTTCATATGATTTTCACATGTCTTAATAAAAGTATCAACTTCTAGAGTTTTGATAATTTTGTTTTTCAAAATTGACTTCCGGTCGGTAGTAACCTGATACTTTTTCTTTCTTTAGTCTACTTGTTTTTGTTGAGAACTCTTTCAGATAGAGACGTGAAATTTTCAGGGAATATAGACAGTAAAGAGTCGCTGTCATTTATAGGAAAACGCATCTGAATAGTACTTCCTTGGTAGGATGATAGTATATCATTTGTAGATGTGAAAAATGATATTCATTTTGTCTGTACGCACGTGCATGCGCATGCACGTGCATCACAAATTTTCATATACTAACTTTGTAATCAGTCTAACTTCTTTGTTGTTCATCAAAATGGTTTGATATTCGTATCATAGGTAGGTATTGAGATCCTTAACTGATCTGCATGGTGAAAATTACCAATCTGCACGCACATGCACGTGCGCTTCATTTTGATTGGATAATACTAAAACGTCTGTAACTCTCTTATGAATGAAGCGAATGAGTTGATATTCACAGCATAGGTAGATAATATAAATATCTATATATTGGTGTATTGAAAAATGTCAACGCACACGCGCATGCGCATGCGCATGCGCGGGCATCGTCTTTCAAAACTTATTTTTTATCGTCCTTTTTTTAAAGGACGATAACGTTTTTGTTTTTAATCAAATTCTTTTGATTTTTAGATTCTAGGTGTGTCTTGGTATTCCTTCCAAATTGCTCCTGATTAGAACTACTGCTCAGCACGTGCATGCACGTGTTCTGAATTCTGATTGGACGATTTTAAAATCACTATAACTTCCTTATATTTGATGGAAACGTTATGAAATTCATACTGTGGGTATATGATACAAATGCCTGTTGAATGACTTCAACAAAAGTGCAGAATCATACACGCGTGCGCGTGTATGCACGTGCATTACTTTGTTTCATTTGTTGGTACTGAAATGACCATATTAAACGTACTACGTGTAATTAAAGGCTAAAATAAAATGAATTTTTGCTATAGGTTTACAATGACATCAGTTTTTAATTGGAGGAGGTTTGGGGAACATATGTAACGGTCCCCATTACAATTAGAACTAGTTATATTTATGTTACACATGTATGTAATCAATTAAAATCACTTCACACTTTAGAAAAATCGAATTGCATCATTTGAGGCTTGGTCCGATTTAGATATAATACAAAGTAACATTGCCATTCTTTACTCAAAATGTTATGATTTTTTCGATTACTTAGTGCACAGGTAATTCTAAAGAGGACTTCAGTTTGTACATGTATAACGTGTATTTTTGGAAACTTTATATATGGGCTCAATGTAGTGCATTGAAGCGTTTGAAATTATATACAGTTCTTGACACACTGATTTTGACTACGGTTAATCAAATTTATCCCTTTAAGATAAATTCAGTTATTAAGAATGACGAATTTGACATGCTTGAATATTTTTAAGTGCAATTCAATTTTTCTGGAATTTTGCTGTCCTTTTCTTGACACCAGACTTAGTCCATAAATAGTCCCAACGCGAGCATGCGCTCTCGTCATTTTCATTTTCATCCTCGGGAATGTTGTTTCAAATAAAAAGCCATGACAGTTCCGCCAATATGCTTTTGAGTATTGTTTTTCAGGTCAGAGGTGGTTAAAATAAGTAAACTACCCATTAAGCTGAAATCTGTACACATCAGCCTTATTCACGTGTGTTGATTAATTTAAGTTTTAGGAATTTCGAAATAACTCCGTTTACCTGATCAGGATATATGGCTCACGGCGGGTGTGACCTGTCGACAGCGGATGCTGACTCTTCCTAGGCACCTGATCCCACCTCTGGTGTGCCCAGGGGTCCGTGTTTGCCCAACTATATAGTTAGTATTGCTTATAGGAGTTATGAGATTGATCACTTTTCGTTATCTTCAACTTTCATACATATTCAGAATGAATGTATCTCAAAATAAATACATCCATGAATGTCTATGTAATCTAATAATAAATAACAATTCTGGATTCTAATTTTAGAACCCTTAATAACAATTTTCAATAAAAAATATTCATTTTGCATTAAAACCCGATAGGGGTATGCCTGCATTGCTTCAATATCATGGTGACATGTGAAGTTGATTAATGGTACATATAAAGGTACCCTTTCGATAAACATACATTAAAAGGGTTTGGGTGACATATCCCAAAATTAAAAGAGGATATCAAAGAGGGCAAAGTCACT
The DNA here is from genome assembly GCF_947568905.1 of Ostrea edulis. Classification (NCBI taxonomy): domain Eukaryota; kingdom Metazoa; phylum Mollusca; class Bivalvia; order Ostreida; family Ostreidae; genus Ostrea; species Ostrea edulis. Next base: position 36,965,343 of record NC_079172.1, on the reverse strand, counting down.
TGAGATGGGGACCTATTGTGTGAACTCTGTGTCCACTCTCCCGTAGACTAGTACAATGTACCATTGCTGTAGCAACTCTTAGTGTCTCGACCAATTCATACCCTCTTTTGAAGATGACACCACACAAACTGCTTTTGGAATTCTTATAAATGATTGTTTTTGATTTCCCGAAAAACATTTTCACGACTCGGAAATATGTCAAATTCAGATCAATGTAAGAGTTGTCCGTACTTAAAGTAGATCATGTAATTTGACATTTTATTTCCGAGCTTTTTCTTTTCATCAACAGTAACATTATTGCTATTTATTTATTTATTTATTGGTTTAAAAATGAAACATCCATGTTCATTCATTTTGTTCTTCAGTAAAAAGATTTTACCCATTGATTAAGAATATACTTTGTCGTGTCGTGATATACTTGTAATTTGTCGGTAAACATTTACGGATGTGAACTGCAGAACTGTCCACCCTTGTACAAGTTTAAAATAGTGTGTCGAATCAGGAACGATAGCATTTTCCATGTCGACCTAACGCCATGTTGAAATAAAATAACAAACTGACGTGCGAGTTCCAAGTGACCGTGCGGGAACGCATAGTTTGTGGGAACGAACGGTTTGGGCTTGAAACAAAACGCTGAACGCTTGAAACGAAACAGTTTAGTGTGGGAATGGAACGGTTTTATCGAGAACAAAACAGTTTAAGGTGGGAATTGGACAGTTTTTATCGAGAACAGAACGGTAACAGAACGCTTCAGGGTCTAAATGTTGAGTTTCTTGAAATAAGTTTTTGTTTTTTATCGCGACAACAGTGGCCGTGATAGATGATATCGGTTTGCAAGGTATCTCATAAGCAGCCATACTTTCACATCACTTGTGAGTTGATTGACAAATAAACAATCACTATATATTTCATTTCAAACGTATTGTGTGTTACCGTCAGGGATTGAGTCCTGGACACTCCGGTTGCAAATATAATAACAAAATTTAGATAGCGCCTTATATAAAACAAATTACGCTAACGTGTATTAAAAAGATGAGCAGAAGAATGTAACAATAAAACACAATCAAAAGAAATGAAATTAGATGACAATATGAAAAAAGATTTTACACCTGTAGAATTATCAAAATAAAACACAATAATTAAGATCGATAGTTAAACTTGTTTTTATGTTGAACGCTATGCAGAGTATTGGCGCTTTTCTAAAAATACACTAAAGTGCTTTACGCAACTAGGTTTAGAACTTCCGTAGTAAAATACACTATAATTTTGTGGTGAAATTACTTAAGAGTTCTAGAACTCTTACGGTTAAAAACCGAAACGATACTACCCATATTTTGACTGAGACAGCTATCGTAAATTCCCCGCATTGTAATTTCTAGCTGTAATGATGTGCTCCCCTTAGATTTTTCATTGGGGAGGGGGGGGGGGGTTAAAACGTCTTAGGATATCAGTAATATTGCAGATGCGGGAGTGATTCACTACTGCAACATTTTCGATCATTCTACATATTAGCTGACTTTCTTTACGTAAATAAAATGATATTCTATGTTTCTTTGACATTATCTGAATTTACAATCTGCATATTACGATTTCCGAAGCTCTATTTTACCGTTTGCAGCAATTTCTATATATTCATATTTAGATTCATATTTATGCGCCATGTATGATTTACTGAAGTTTCAACTTCCGGGCGCTATATGCCAATGTAAGGTAGTGTTTACATCAATGGACGAGTACGGAGGAAAAAGCGGATTCGTCAGTATTAAATAAAGTTTGAATTTGATATCAAGTTAAAAAACGAACAGCAGAATGTATATTTGTTCTGCCACCATATCATTTTCCCTCCTTTGTCGGAATGACTCAATTATCTACATTTTAGAGATGATTGTCAATGTTTAAGTTTTTCAGTTGATCCACCTACAAGATCTCACGATAACAAGCATGGAGGAGCAGACGAAGAATTTAGCATGTTGTACGTGATATTCAAATAAAAAAACACCTCTATTAGACATACCCAAGCACAAAGTTAGTAAGATGTTTTGGTGTAAATAACATTGGAGACAAATACTAGGGGTTTATTACAAGTTAATGGGAAAAATATTTTGAACCATTACGAAGATCCTGTGGATTTGTAGCCCTTTCCCGAAAACGTCAGAATAGAACAAAATCAGAGAGGGGTACATTAGTGCAGGTGTATGACAGTCAGTTGAATAACCCATAACATTTTACTTTTGGAAAACATCAATAAGTCGTATTTGTAAACAAAAGGTCGGGTGCAAGCGGGTTACCAGCTGAATGTTTATTGATATACATGTACTCAGAAATAAATAAAAATTCTTTAGATAAAAAGTACTGTCACAAAATGAAAATAAAAAATTCTCTCAACGTCGATGAAGTTCTTTAGTGCCAGTAAGTATTGTGCATTTCACGATCTTTTGATGCGCACCCGCTGATCTTAACATAACTTATTTTAAGTACTACGACATTTTAACACGACACATCCAATATCAACACATAAACAGACATATAAACGTTGAGCTTAACATTTCATGATATTGTTTTTAAAGAAAACAAATCAATGAAGAGATTCCTTTTATATATGTTATTTATCTATTCCATCAAAAAAGTAAATCTAAATTGTATTCTAACAAAGGAAACATAATTTTATGAAGCCTTTAAAATTTTTAGGGGTATGCCCTCCCACAAGTCCATTTTAGATCCGCCAGTGATAAGCACCCAAATTAGGGCCTAAACTTACAATTTAAAAACCAATTATAAATTTTCTTGATAATGATTTTATATTTGTTTATGTGCTTAAAAAATCTAGCAGTTTTCTTTCGATTTCACCCAATGGGCGGCTATATAAATCACACCTTACTTTCTAATCGCCTTTATTTATGTTATTTTAATAGTATTCCCTCCAATAATCTGTTTACTATAATGTTCTTTAAACTTCGATATCGTATATGTACATTTACATGTTTGAACGACATTTCCTACCTTTATAAATTTCAAAAACCACACAAGTTTTCTTACATACATGATGGTATCAATAAAAGGTGAAGATAAGGAAAAGTGATCAATCTCATAACTCATATAAGGAATACAAAATAGAGAGCTGGGCAAACACGAACTACTGGATATATTAGAGGTGGGATAAGGTGCCTAGAAGGAGTAACCATCCCCTGTCGACCGGTCACAGTCGGTCACAGCCCACATGCCGTGAGCCATATCCCTTGATCAGGTAAACCGATTAATTTTTAGTCAAATCAGTGCCCCAAGAAAGGCCTAACAATCGCTATGAAACATGTCAGAGAGCACTCTATTTAAAGATAAGTTGCATTGGCAGACTAAATCATTGTAACGACCATAAAACTTGCGAAATTCTGATTAAAAAGGAGATATTTGAAACCCCTGTAACATCAACTTTAGTAGCCTGATAATACGTAGAACAAGCACATGCGTATTGAATCAATTTAGAAATGTATACATCATATGGGGGTAATAATGGCAAATATGCCTACATAAATACGATTGATTTAAACAGATTTCATTGTATGAGTGTATATCATATACAATGGTTTCAACATAAGTTCTTATCACCTTAATTACAACTTTCAATATACTAACTACTATGATAAATAGACATAATCATTTCTTAGTTACATTAAATAGATAGATAAATATGCATGTATTAATAGTCAGTTAGTTTATGGTTAATATCTATTTTCAATAAAATGTATATGTACGAAGGAAATGTTGAGGACTCTGTGGTGCCTTTATTTCGCGTTCACCGGGATATATCGAGTCGATATATGAATGAAAATGATTATTGTTAATAGATAAACGTTGTCAATATATCTAAGTGTCGACGCCACAACAAGAATGGTTTTTATTCTTCTCATTTAGAGACTTTTGAATAAACTCTGCTTTATAGGAATAGAAAAAGGGGTCGGCTAAAAATATATTTCAATAACATTAGTATTCATTTTTAAATAGAATAGTTCAGATTCCAATTAAAAAATAGTTCATAGTGAGCAAAGTGTATGTAGAGATACTTACAGATACTGTAAATTTCCCAATCCTTCAAACGCTCCCTTCTCCAACGTTGTTAGTTGATTGAATCGAAGATCGCTAAATTATAAAGACATCATCATTAACCGAAAATCATAAACACGAGATTGCTTAATTAGATCGCAATGAATAAAACTCAAGAACATTTAATGTATGGTCTGGAAACAGGTTAGACGGAATGATACATATCAGAAAAGTCATCAATAAATTATGAAGTTGGGTTGAATGCTGTTTCTTTTCTAATGTTGATGAAAAGGTGAAGATAAAACACGGCAACCAATCTCATAAACACTACTAAGGTGAATCATTGCATCAAATGTTGATTAATTTGTTCCATAAAGCACCTTATATGAAGTATACTTTCACAATCAAAAGAGCGATACAAGCTGTCAATTATTTTGTTTTATTGTTGGTGATTTTCCGAAATGATAAAAAGGGTGTATAGCTGTGATTTGAGGCATGATATGAATAGTTTAAGGGGGCATTAGCTGTGAAAATGATGAGAACCATTTTATCTCAAAATCTTTCAAAGACAGAATATATAACAATGACTAATGAAAACATTTATTTTGTTCAAACACAAGACAAAGCTAATAAAATTACTTTAAATAACCACTTTTAGCGTAAAGAAATATCTAAGGAAGAATTATTGTCTTGCAAAACAATAATTATTAAATCATCAAAATCACATATTCATGTTCATTCTTTGAGGTAAAAATGTAATTGAAATTATTAAACAATGGTGTTATTACTGAACTATATAATATAAAGCAATTTTCATTAGATTCAATTTTTGTGACAAAATGACAGCTGATGCCCCTTACCTTAAGGACACAGTTTTATGGTTTTTTTAAACTAAACATTTATGAAAATCAAAACCATTATTTACTAATATCTTTGGAGATATTTATCTAAATTCCTTTTTAAAAAACCACACTCTTTCGATAGTGAAATCATACTTTCACTGGCCATTAAATACAATTTTAGTGTAATGAAGGACCCCTGGAAGTATCAGGTAGAATGGGGTACGTAAGAGAGTAAACACCTCCCATTCATCCGTCACACCCGCACAGCATCCTGTCACACCCATATAACTCCTTCCTACCATCACAACACCACCATCACAACCTCACAGCACCACATCACACACGCACAACACACCGTCACACCCACAGAACACCACCATCACACCCGCACACCTCATAAAACCCACACAACACCAATCACAACAGCACAGAACCCAATCACACACTCACATCACCCCCGTAGCACCCTATCACACCCGCACAACACCCCGTCACACCCACACAACACCCCATCACACCTACACAACACCTTTGCTCTATACCACCTGTTACTAGCATGTTATGACATTTTTCGAAAAAAAATATTTGTGACTAAGATTTATCTTCGTGACAAAGAAATACAAAAATATGGCAATGAAAAAATTATGGCTGTTAGCTATAGCAGCACTAAAATTAAGCAACAAACTATAAGATTGATCATTTTATAATGAATACGCATCAATCACACTCAAAATGTGTTCCTTACAAAACTTTATATGAAAATAAAGGAAAATCTAAAGATGATGAAAGGCAAAGATAACAAACAGTGATCATGTCATAATTCCTATAAGTGTTACAATATAGAAAGTTTGGCAAATATTGACCTCTAGATATATCATAGATGGGATCAGGTGGCTAGGGGGAGTAACCATCCCCTGTCGGCCAGTCACATCTGCCCTGAACCCTATATCTTAATCAGGTAAACGGAGTAATCCATCAAAACTAGTGTGCAAAAAACGGCCTAACAATCGATATGAAACAAGTCAGACAGCATTTGACCCAATGATAGGTTGTATTGATCGTTATAACGACCATAGAATTTGCAAAATGCTGATTTTAAGCGAGACTGTTGATAATGTTAATTGAATTACTTCATATGTCTGATTTATATTGACGCTCATAGATTAAAAAAAAAAAAAAGGATTATTGAGATTTTCAAGCATGGGGATTTGTAAAGTTACACATAGACACAGATTCAAGTAATTTCAATATTGAACTTTTTTATAAGTAGATAAAAAATAATAATGATTAATAAAATTGCTTGAATAAAATAATTTAAAAGTATTGTGATTTTCACAATAAGTTTGATCATTTTTATTATTATATTTTTTTCCGAAATGCACCCGTGACAGTAGGCCTAGTTGTCAATGATACGTAATCGTATCATAATTTAGGCCTATCTAACTTCTCCAAAAATAAATTTAATAATAATTGCATTGTTTATTTTAGAAAAGCAACAACGCTAATTACAGTTGTTTACAGAAATGGCATTACCAAATAGTGTTTAGACAGTGATTCCATGTAAACATCATTTAATCGTAAATCTATGTAGATTATTGTTTATTGACCTAATTAAAAAACATCCAAGATCTTTCCAAAAAAAAATTGAAAAATTCTGCTGTGAATCCATCACTTCCAGGACTTTTACCATTAGACATATTTTTAAGTGCTAAAAGGGCTTCTTCATTGTTTATATATCCCTCTAATGTTTTTGACATGTTGTCATCAAGTATTCTAACATCATTCTTATCAATAATGGTATCAATGTTTACATCATGTAATTTATTATCATAACTAGAATAAAAATTTTTGTAGAATTTCTCAATTTCTGCTAAAATATCTGTCTGTGAAGAAATAGTATTACCATTGCTGAGCATAAGTTTGTTTATAGTTTTATTTATATAAAAGTTTATCTATTTTATTATTTATAATTGAAAGTTCAATTATCTTTTATCTTTAAATTTCTTTTTTTAAACAAACAGTTGGTAGACACGGCTAGCAAAGTTCTGCCTATATGTTGTTACAAGGTGAAGGTCAGTTGGTGCGAGTGTGTACTGAATTTGAGAGCAGAACGGAAAGCATATGCCGTAGGCCTATATGTAACAGTGCATAACTTCGATAGAACCATTTTCTCGCAGTTTATCTACGTCTTTGTCCAAGTGCTTGTTTGAAAAAGTACAGAGACAAATTATACTCGGTTTTGTTTTATGGCAAAGTCCTTGTGCCGACAAAAAATATTCACGTCTTGTCCCTCATACCTTCCTTCGAAAATTAAAAAAAACAACAGTCCAAATCCTCTCTACTGACAGCAAGTACACCCTTAAACGGCACAACACACCCTAATGCAGTGTTATTTACAAGCCGATAATGTGATAATTCTTTGTTTGTCAATTAAATATCATCTGTTTATGAAATGGCTAACAACTGTTTTCAAATCTTCTCGCTCGAGGTCGCATATGACATCACAGATAATGGCGCGTAAAATATCGAAGAAAATATGCATATCGCAAGATTTGAATTTCATCCCTTTCAATGTCGAAAACTACGCAAACTGTTTCATTTAATACACATGTAAAGTAGTTTCAGGCATGAAATGAATTAATTTTGCTGAAAAAATTAAAAAGTTTAAAAACATGCGATGTGTCCTTTAAGTACACTGTGTACACTATATATAAAGCCTTTAACATAACTATCTTTCGAAGTTTAAAAATGAGGAAACTATATTTGGTAGAGTGGTGATGGTGGTGGGAGTGGGCATTCAATATGATACTAAACCGAAAACTAAATTTATCTGAAGTCAGCCCTATTTTCTACCTTCCTTATCACCGCCGTTTGTTTATTTATATAACATTTAAGTAACGATCGTGATCAGGCAAATTTGAACTAAATCTGGCAAATTAGAAAGGTAATGGATGAGAGAATTTTTATCAAACAGTAAGGAAATGGAAATATGAATTTTTTTAAAAAGAAAGAAAGAAATATTGTCAAGAATTCAACTCAGCTTCGAGGGAAGCTACATGTAGTTCCCTCTGCTTGAATCTTATCTAACAATGTGGAAATGCTAAGGATTCACAGGGCTGCATGTTTGCTTGGTAGAAGTTGACAATGTATAATTACTACCTAAGTAAACAAGTTTTACATCTACTGTTTACAGAAGCAGGATAAGTACATATATCGCCCATTGAACCTCCATAACGCAAATACTATTTTTTTTAATTTTAGAAAACACAGCAATAGACGTAGATATCCGATTATAATGATATTTGTTTTAATTATTGTATAACCATGAACGAAACAAAACCCGCGACAAATGTTGGTAAACATTCAATATTTCGGGAACTTCTTTGTTTGCATAGAAATACTTGGCCCAGATCCTGCATTATATTTAGAAACAAAAATTATTGGTATGTATAGGTTCGGTAGGATAGCTTACTCATCAGGATTGCAAATCATACCACACCGGTGCAATAAACACATGTGCATATTGCAATAGAAGTGATTGTGATATAAAAATCAAGGACAACTACGTAATATGAAATAGTTTATCTAACAATTGAGACAATCACAAACATACCAAACAATGGTATGCTCAACATTACTTCAACAATGTTTCTCATTGAAACGGAACAATGAGTAAAGTTCTAGGTTGTGGTTTTAGAAATTAATTTAATATCAGATAAGGTTTGATAAGGTTCTAAATTTGGTGAAATAGAAATGTAGTGGGTGAGAATTTTATCAAACATTAAGAAAATGGAAATATAAAAAATAAGAAAGAAATGAATATGGTCAACAATTCAATTCGAGTGAAGCAAATCGTCTCTGCCATAATCTCACATAACATTGCGAAAATGAGAACGATTCGCATGACTGCATGTTTGAAGTTGTATAATTAGAAGTTTTATAATTAGAAGTTGTATAATTAGAAGTTGTATAATTAGAAGTTATATAATTAGAAGTTGTATAATTAGAAGTTGTATAATTAGAAGTTGTATAATTATTGCCCAAGTAAACAAGTGTTACATCTCCTGTTTACAGGAATATTACATGTATCGCCCATTAAACCTCCATAACGCAAACAATATTATGTTTTTATTTTAGAAAACAGCAATAGACGTAGATATCCGGTTATAATGATCTTTGTTTTAATTATTTTATAACCATGAAAGCAGCAATCACAGGCCTCAAGAGCCCCAGAGTCGACTCGCCCGCTAGGCCTCAAGGGCCCCAGAATCGACTCGCCCGTCAGGATTCAAGGGCCCCAGAGTCGACTCGCCCGCCATTTCCAACAAGGGATGGGGTATACAGCATTGTCTAATAAACTTTAACTCTGAATCTTGTATTGTGAAATATGCCTATTATGCTTCACTAGATATCTATGGAAATGCAACGTCATAAACCAGGATCTCGACACATCGGCTAGAGGAATTTACCCATAAAAGCTTCAAAAATTGTGTGACCAGAAAAGTTCAATATGAAAGGTCACTATCCTTGGTACCCAGCATATCTACATGAGATTATCATTTATCGGTACTTGTATGTAAAACATCAAAGGACAAGTTTTACATCTGTTTTACATCCGCAAAAGACATTAAAACAATAACAGCCCGGACACAATTCGTAGACGGTATCGATACAAATTATTTTCTTGAAGTCTTCAAATATCTTGATCATCTCATTCTTCGTTCTGTTTACATGAAGTATTATCGCAAAAACATAACATGCGCGTACGTAAATGATATTTTTAACTAGTTCGTTGCCTATTTATTTAAACAAAGCAAATATAGAGTTCAGTTAAGGATTCCAGATATATTTTCGTCAGAATCCTGTTAGAATAATGGATTTACATGTGGAATAACACTGCTAAGGTGATTGTAACACAGCACAGTTAAGATTCCAGTAAGGAGGCGTGTCCTAATCTATACAGGGATGTGTATTTGTGACATCACACATTAACAACAAAATATCACAATCTTTCAAAACATCAGGAAAATAATTAATGTTTCTAAATAGCACGGAAGTACAGCACTACACAAAAACTTACCATTCAACGGGGATTCTGTGTTGTTAATGTAATCTGACACCCTGATATATAGGCAAAAATTTGATCACGATGCGCTTGTCATTATGACAGCATCATGATAGTCTGATGCATTTCATTTGCAAGAAGTGGTGGATCAACTATTTTTTCTTCATGAAAAAAAATATTTTACACTTAAATGGAGAAATGTTGGGAGATATTTATAAGCCTGCTAATTTTAGAACAATGCCTTTCTTATAAATTCTCTGAAATATTTTCTACCTATACTGTAGGAAAACACTAATGCTTTATTGTTGATAAGTTGGCAGATGGGTGGGTCTTACAAATCGATTTCTTGCAAGAGCGTACCCTCAAAGTATCTCAATGAGTAAACCAAAGAAAAGTTAGACTATTTGAAAAGTGCTGCTATCCTGAGAACATTTTAGAAATGACTTATTCATTTCAAATTAAAATAAAACATAAACCGGCAAAAAATTTCAACACGTGGTACAATATTATTTCAACAATTATCAATCGGAATCTCTAGAACTCTGAAGCGTTTTCATAACTACAGAGGCTGTTAAAAACGTTCATGTATTAAAGTTGAATTTCAACATCATTATACCCTCACAATATCGAAATCCATTGATGACATCAATATCACAGGCATATTTTCTAAAACCATCCGACGCCGAATTACGTGCTCAGTCTAAATATAAAATATAATTGTCTTGAATATGTATTTTTAGTCGATCATAATTTCATCCAATATCAGCAAAGTTCCAAAATATTTGATCCGTCCTAATAAAGATGCTTTTCGATAGCATATTTTCGACAAAGCCGTTTGCCACCTTAAGTGTGATGGGAAGGAACGATAACTCTGGGTAGAGATTGAACAATGTACATAACGGATTCATGCACGTTCGAGTTGTCTCCAAACCAAATGATAACGAACATATTGAAATCACAGGTGCTTGTGGACAGGACTTCCGGTACCCCCTTCTTTTATTTTTAAATGTTCAATTCCTTGGGTATTTCGGACGTATTTTTGATAAAATATGTAACTTCAGAGTTTATCTATTTCAATGGAATACACAAATCTCGCATAAAAACCGTTTTTTAAAAATGTCATATCACCGATCATAATATATGAACAAGGTGTGCAACTCAGCCAGCGACATGTTGAAAAAATCTACACCTCGCTGAGAAATCCTATCGAAAAAACACCAATAATGCATATACCAACTGAAAAGAACGGTCATTCTAAATCTACTGATGATTCGTGGATTAAATGCATCGCTATTTGCTGCGCAATAACTACTTCACACCGCTCAATTTCATTGTTTTAACCTAGGCACTTCTCATTTCTGACTATAACGAACGGAAGTTGCAATGCTGGAATATTTCTGTCGCAGCCAACTATTTTTAGAACGAGAAAACCCGGGACGAGGTCTTCCTAATACCATTAGCTACACGAAAAAGAAGGAGAATACCGATCAAAATATTTCAAATCGGTTGTGGAAAGACTTTAAAGACATGCACACTTACACATTATTGGAACCATACCACTTTTAATATATCCAAATATACTATCATTGTAAACTCTTAACCCTATACGATATGATTTGGATCATAATGGTGTTGATACAATGCCCCCCCCCCCCGAATAACCTACATGAGTTGACTCTATTGTGTTTGCAAGACATTGCTGATAAGCAGTAGAGAGTTTCAACCAAAAAGTCGAATCATGTATGTTCTTCGGAGAAGGGTGGGGGCCTGAACCCCTGTGATTAGGTCATGCTGAACAGATCGATGTTTGATTATAATTATCTAAAATGATATTGGGAGTGGGGTAGGGGTAGAAGCGGGTAGTTTTTTTTTTATCATGATGTGAACTATGCACAAAATATGTGTGCGATGCATGCACAAGTGCTGGTTGTTGATATTTGTTTAATCTTATATTTAAGTTATAACATAAAGTTTTGACATTCCTTTATCAATTAATTTGTTACCCCCCCCCCCCCCTACTCTTTATATTTTTAATCGAATTTGGATCTGATCATATGTAAGGGGCTTGATAAACTATTTTGTTTCTTTTTAAAAAACGAATGTTAGCCAATGTTATATAGTTGACCTTATAACTGGAATGTGGAACATTGTCAATATATTGTGCTTTCATGGTTCTTTCTGATTTCCATGATAAATTACCTACCCAACACTATGAGGTTTTTAATTATATTTGTGGATGTGCTAATCTTTCCACAACCGAATTGACCAGTTAAATGAAATTACATGCATGATCCGCTTTGGCTAGACTTGATTACTATGATCGGTATTCTCTTCCCTTTTCGTGTAGCTAATGGTATTCGGAAGACCTCGTCTCGGGTTTTCTCATTCTAAAAATAGTTGGCTGCGACAGAAATATTCGAACATCACAACTTCCGTTCGTTATAGTCAGAAATGAGAAGTAGCGAGGTTAAAACGATGAAATTGAGCGATGTAAAGTAGTTATTGCGCACCAAATAGCGATGCATTTAATCCACGAATCATCAGTAGATTTAGAATGACCGTTCTTTTCAGTTGGTATGTGCATTATTGGTGGGTTTTTTCGATAGGATTTCTCAGCGAGGTGTAGATTTTTTCAACATGTCGCTGGCTGAGTTGCACACCTTGTTCATATATTATGACCGGTGATATGACATTTTTAAAAACGGTTTCTATGCGAGATTTGTGTATTCCATTGAAATAGATAAACTCTGAAGTTACATATTTTATCAAAAATACGTCCGAAATACCCAAGGAATTGAACATTTAAAAATAAAAGAAGGGGGGTACCGGAAGTCCTGTCCACAAGCACCTGTGATTGAAATTAGGTAACGCTGCTTTTAAATGCAAGAACACAATAACCAATAGTGTGTTTAAACCAACCACTTTGATATGCACAATATTTCCCATATTTTGCCGAAATTTCAATAAATTAAGAATTCTTTGCTTTATCTCACGTATGTATCAACAAACATGTGTGCTCAAAATCGGAAATGAAGTGCCGGTGAACATATGAGTCTTCTCGCTATCGCAAGCCGGCTCAAAAAACCATGACATATTTTGATAAACATTCAATATTTCGGGAATTGGTATTTGCCTACAACTATGCGGGTCGGAGCCTGTATTATAACCTGCAACCAATATCATCTCTATATCTAGTTTCAATAGGAAAGCTTAATTATCGGGAACGGAAATCATGCCACACCGGCGCAATAAACACATGTGTGTATTGCAATAGAAGTGATTGTTAAATAGAAATCAAGGACAACTACGTGATATGAAAATAGTTTATCTAACCATTGAGACAATCACAAACATAGGCTATTCTCTCGTTGAGTTAACATTTCAGAATGGGTATTGATTTTTATTTGAGGTTAATTGTTTCCAACCTTTCAGTTATAATCTAATATTATGAAGTTTGAAGTTGTCAAATATTGTTTGGCCACACACTTGGACTTACGGATTTTACGTAATGACGTCATTCTCGACGTTACGTGTTAAAAAAAATTCATACCGTAACATAATTGTTAAACTTGTTTTGTAATTATTTATTGGCTGTTAAACATTTAAATTGGCCTAAAATGATGAGATGCACAGTCATCGTATAATTCTTTTATAAAAGATAATTAAATTGAAATAATCTTTTATCAAGAAATTTGGTGATGGTACGGAAAATGAAATTTCCCCCGTTTAAGAACTTAAAAACTTAGATTTGCGCTCAAATTTGAACAGAGATCAAGGCTGTTTATATCATACAGGAAATTCCATAAGATAATTGTTCCTCTGAAAGATTATGATGATAATTGTACATTGCTTTTAAGAGGTTGCTAGTTAAAATATGCATTGTGACGGTAAGACATCAATGCAACAGTACAGAATAACAGACTGATTAACAAACTGAGATATTCTATCAGGGAATTTTCTATGAAAGAAATTGTCAAATAATGCAACATCACACATTAATTCTCAACTGATCAAAATAACAGAATTTAACTCATCTTTTAGTTCATATCTCAGCTTCTATACATTAATCAAATAAGTCCGATCACCAAGCACACTCAATCGCATTCATATACATTGTATACTCCAACAGTTGCACGAATTCTTGCTTGGGTGCATGTCCAATTTCTACATTTCATTTTGATACATGTTTCTATAGGCTCATGATCTCTACTGAATCATAGTCTACACCCAAAATTGTACCTGGGTAAAGTTTTCTATCAGACTCTACAACGCACCACTTCCCTCATTTTCCCAAGTCAAGTGTTTCTGATATGATCCACTCCACATAAACATATATGGAGCGCAGCGTATCAGAAACAATTGACTTGCGAAGATGCACTTCCCTATAAGTTCTGCACCTCCATCTGTAACCTTCATTATCTTGCTATCTTGAGAATCTGATGCTTACTCCTCCTCGGCATGTGATATCACCTCTGGTATATCCTGTCCAGAGTCCATGTTTGCCCAACTCTTTATCTTGTATTCCTTACAGGAGTTTTAGATTGATCACTGTTCGTTATCTTCACCTTTTCATTCTGCTGTCACATTTCCATTACAACTTATGCCAATTTCTGTAGATTCCTCTGATTCATTGCGTTCTTGAATAATTTCATGAAAAACGTGTTCAGAGGGATTGAAACAAGCACATTTGGCTGGACAAAACAGGACAGATACATGTAGCTTGTATGTTATACATTTTTTCATTAGCTGCCGGTTTTACCATTGCTATGCAGATTGGCTGTTTTCTACGGTAATGTTGACTTATCTTTATATATATATATATATATATATATATATATATATATATATATATAACACAAGTAGTAAGAACCCTTACCCTGTGAGATCATACATTCTTAGACTTACATAATATTCTGACATGGGCCACTGCACCAGATTTAAGCTTTTGAAACCATAGGTCTAATTCATGTATTTCTTTTTCTGTTTCAGCAAATTCATGTGATTTTATGGCTTTTTTTAAAAACCCTATATATTTGCCATTTTGAAAATAATTTCCAATTATAATATCAATTTTATTAACTTAATTGAAAGAATTTCCATACCGTCACAACATAGATCCGTACCGCTATTGTTACTGATGTGACGGTATGGAGTGTTGCGGTATGGATATTTTCTTACATTATCCCATATATATTTTTCAAATCATGTCCTAATTTAGCAATTCTTGTTACTTTGGAAATTAATTGAATGAATGTGTCTATATCGTTGTTTGCTAGGGACTATTTAATCAAATTTAAACAAAAATCAATGAACGGTACAGATAACGTTAATTAACCACAACTGAAGAAAATGTACTTATTTGCTGCCTTCTTGCATTCACTGGTAACCATCATTCAGAAAGTATTACATGTGTTTTAATATGACATCATAAAATGTTGCAGTGTCGGGAAATATGTCAATGAAGTTCATGGATGTATCATAAGTGCAGAAAATAGAAGCGTTACGGTATGGAACATGTTTTGATGGACAAAACATTTTCTTTCAAAAATAATTCCATGAGTGGTTTTCCCCACAATGTATTCCATGCATTCAATTAGTTTTCTTTAGAAAATAAGTAAAAAGTTTAAATTACATTATTTTCCAAACCTTTCTAAGAAATATATTCAAAATTCCAACACTAACTTAATATAGGAGATTACCGTCACGTCATTGTAATGAGGTAATTGGGCAATTAACATTGATTAATTTTGAGTTGTGTTGTTAGACCAAACGGATTTATATTTTTTTCTAGTAAGCTTTTAAAGTGTAGACACAGAATCAATTCAAACTTTCAAGACACATCGTAATCATTTGAAAAAAAATCACATGGGAAAATATTTTGCCAGTTTGTGAATGAAATGAAAGAATCGCCCACATACCAAACAATGGCATGTTCAAAATTACTTCAACAATGTTTCTCATTGAAATGGAACAATGAGTAGATTTCTAGGTTTGGTTTTAGAAATTCATTTGATATCAGATAAGGTTTTAAAATTCTGTAAGCGAATCTAGTTACTTTGAGACAGTGTTTAAACATTACCATTGTAATTGTTCATCCTTTAAATAGGATCTGTACAATATTGCTATATTTTTGTTCTGCATTCCTCCTGTTGACACATATGGTCATAATGTTTGAACAATTTCTGAGATTGATCACTATTCATAATATTCGCCTTTCATATAATGCATAAGTAGAGGCAATCACAGAAAGACCGGGAGGATTGTAATATACATATAAGTTATCAAATGATGTTTATGACAAATGGGATGAATTTGGCTTCCCTGTCGTCAGCTTTCTGAATTTCATTATTATCATCATGTGTCTTTGAGAAATTCGAAAGACGTTCAACATTTAATAAGGGGGGGGGGGGTCTTATCGTAAGACTTTGTTTTAAGAAACCACGAAATCGGTTCTTGTGAAATGAAATTATCTTTTGCTGATGTCGCTACTGCACAATACTGGAATTGAGTAGTTTAAAGAAACTCTAATAAAACACGTTCTAGACTTTTTTGAGATAACAATACGGGTATGGAGTTACCTTAAGACAAATATCGTAAATGCGGATTTTTTTATTAACTTAATAATATAACGCGTAACCAAAAATGTATGAGTTGTTATGGATAGAGAAGACACTGCACCAATATTTTTGAGCTACGAACGTAATTTTTAGAACTCTCCAGCTTACCGTGACAAATTACTCTATAATTTAGTAACAAAGTGAAGATGTTCACATGCATATTCGTGTAAAATAATAAATAATCGAATACAGAGAACGAAACTAACGAGGATCATAACGATATCACAAAGATGTGATTCAGATATCCTTGGCCTAATTAATTTTCTAGGACGGAGATGTTCGGAATATATGGCCTTCTGATACAGTGTCAGTTGATATATCAATCAAATGTTATATTTTTATCGTATCACTCGATATCTATATATGACATAAAATGTCTTCCTCACGATGAATTTCAATCCAAATCATAAGAATAAGAAATTCTTTGCAACATCTGCTAGAATAAAAAAAAACTGCAGAAAAGATCCAGTCTTTCCTGGGATTGAAATACTTGAAATACTCATTTCATGTGAAACCTTCCATGCAGAGAGATCGTGGTCTAAAGACTCAAAATAATATCCATAATACGTTCAAAGAATATAGTATACATCAATTTTGAATTTTATAATGTCGAGTTATCAGGCTGTACTACAAAGCTAGACTAAGGATTTTATAATTTCTAGACATCAACAGATACTGAAAAGCTAGTCGAGGGATTTTATAATGTCTCGTCATTAAGATATACTAAAAGCTATACTAAGGATTTTATGATTTCTAATGACCAAAATGTACTGTAAAGCTAGACTATGGATTTTATAATGTCTAGTGACCAAACTGTACTGTAAAGCTAGACTATGGAAATTATAATGCCTCGTCATTATGAGATACTACAAAGCTAGACTGAGGATTTTTATAATTTCTAGACATCAATAGATACTGCAAAGCTAGTTGAGGGATTTTATGATTTCTTGTCAACAGGTAATACAAAACTAGTCTCAGGATTTCATAATTTCTAGTTATCATGAAGAACTACAAAGCTAGCCTGTAGATTTTATTATTTCTAGTCAGCAGGAGGTACTACATAGCTAGTCTAGGGAATTTGAGAAAACTCACTCATATAAGATTGATCGATTGATTATTGTTTAACGTCCTCCTCGAGAATATTTCACTCATATGGAGACGTCACCACTGCAGGTGAAGGGCTGCAAAATTTAGGCCTATGCTCAGCGCTTATGGCCATTGAGCAGGGAGGGGTCTGTATCGTGCCACGCCTGCTGTGACACGGGACCTCGGTTTTAGCGGTCTCATCTGAAAGACCGCCCCATTTAGTCACCTCTTACGACAGGCAAAGGGGTACTGAGGATCTATTCTAACCCGGATCCCCAAACTAAATATAGTAGATAGTTAAAACAGTTAACATTAGATCTTTTTACAGGGACTTATACGATTTCCATTGCAGTAGAGTAAGTTTGTTGGATATATATCTTGCAATACATACAAAAAACATCGATGGTAGACGTAATGCAAGGTGAAGATAACGAACAGTGATCAATCTCATAACTCCTATAAGCAATACAAAATAGAAAGTTGAGCAAACACGGACCCTTGGATATACCAGAAGTGGGATCAGGTGCCTATGATATCATAACATATCTGAACATATAATAAGAGACTGGCATTGTTGTCTGTTGATTGTATGAAAAGGTGAATATAACAAACAGTGATCATTTTCATAACTCCTTTCTATACAACATTTCTCCTGGGCCCCTGATCCCATCTCTGTTATACCCAAGGGTACGTGTGTCTCCTACTCTTAATTTTATACTTTTACAGGAGTTATGAGATTGACTACAGTTCGATATTTTAACGTTTTCATACAAAAGAAATTATTAGCACTGTCATTGGGAATTTTGTATTATGTTTTCTAGCTCAACCTGAGCAGTTTATAGGCAATTACAGAATAAGAAAATTTCGGCTTTACAGGAATCAAAGGTTCAATATGAAATTCATTGATAAAATCTAAGTAGGAAAGACTTGCAGCAGTGGAAGCTGAACATTGTTGGTTCTAAAGTACCCATGAACCGAGGTTACCAGATTTCATAAGCATTGCAGGTTTGATTGACTAAACGTGTAACCTTCAATCAATTAATACATCTATATGTATACCATAGGAAGATTCAACTCAATCATCATCTTAATGTTTTAGACCTCTAAGCGTTTTTTCCTCACTGCAGGCAACATGGAATGACAGACAAGACAAGCACGTTAAATTTGAAGCTGACCATACAACTGACGTATCACACATATATATATATATATATATATATATATATATATATATATATATATATGAGAAAAAGGATTTACTCGTTCGTTAGAGAGCGATAGAACGGTTAGAAAATATGAATATGGGCATACATTTAGCATATATTTGGCTTATAGCTGCTCATATCCCAGGTAAAATAAAACTACAACGCAGTTTTGGAAAGAAGACATTCAAACAAGAAAATGCATAATTTAATGCTTGATAAACAGGTTTTTCAATGAGCCATTGAAATGTTTAATGTTAGTCCAAATATTGATTTATTTGCTATGCTAATGTACACGCAATATGATCAATTAGAAAAAAATATAAACACTGCGCCTGTAAACCCTTCACAATATATGTCTTTTTCTATTTCTTGCTTTGGATTGAGATTGTATTGTTTTCTCCCGTTCTGTATGATAATATCAGTTTTTCAGAAAATGACGTTAGATCAAGCAACAAGTACCATATACATGTAGCTCTTTTTTTTGAACGCAGGAATTATATATCTGTCAAAAACCGGCTATACGATACCTTAATAATGCCAGACTGGCCACCACATTCTAGAGTTGACGAAAAATTCCCAAATTGGTAAACTTTTAACCCACTGATTTCTTTTGAGATCTGGAGATCAATCCAAAGTAGTTACTCATTGGACGAAACTAAAGACATATTGTTGTCTTCGTGAATAGAAAAAATAATATGTGTGTTATCTATGTAAATGGAAGACATTCTGTGGTGGACCGGAAAGTCATTCCTGGTGTCAATACAGCAAGGAGTGACTAATGTTGATGCTGTTCATCATCGTATGAAACAGCATGCACTATTAAAAGGATTTCTTAAAGGTGCTTGATAGGAAACATCTTTTCCTAGATATTCAGAAATTCCGGATGTCGCAGTTGTACTGGACTGGATGAAATCATTTGATTTTGACGAAATTTGCCTGGGTTTATCGAAGTTGAAGACAGTGCCCGATATGATTTTAGCACTTTGAAACAAACGTGACCGGTAACAATCTGGAATTGACTGATTCGTATTTAGAATCTAGAATTGACTCTTTTCTTAAAGAAGTAGGTTTTTTTAAATTTAATTGTTTTACCGGTTCATGAGCACGGATAGTTTTGTAAATGTTACGCATTTGAGGAATACATCGGCATGTCAGTGCATTAACTAGCTATCTTTGGCATGCTTGGGACAGACTTTATAAAAGTGTTCTGATAACTAAAAATACCCTGTTCATATGTAATGATGTATATATTTACTTAAGAACAAAACATATTATCATCAATTAATTTGTATTATCACACAACGGTACTTTTCCCAGGTTCATGACACGGGTTCGAAAAAATGATATAAACCCGTAACACAGGTTCATAACTATGCAAATTAGGTAAGTTGATCATTCATGCGCCACCTGAAGAAAACAACATGTCATCCTTTGAAATTGTTAACATTGCCGGTAAAAGACTTTGTTTTGTCACCACGGTTGTTCCAATGGGATTTTTTGTCTTTTATGAAGTGAAAATAATTTCAAGTTTCTTGAAACCGTGACGTCGCGACGACGTCACAATCAAATTGAAAGCAAAACAATTCTGTGACAGCCGGGTTGTGAAATAAACAAATGGAATATATTGCGTTGAAGAATACTTGTGTGATAAATTAAATCTTACACTCGTGCCTATGACATATGGAATTTATGAAATTCGTTATTGGATTTGAATATTTCCCCCGCCAAGGCTCGAGAAATATTAAATTCTGTGACGCATTTAAAGCTTGACAATTTCATGTGGTTACGTAATAGCATGTACAGTGATGAAGTAGAATTGGAAATTATACGAGACATGTACCTGTAAGGCTTAGTAAGCTGATATTTGATTGTAATTCAAATTAATTACTAGAATGGAATGGATGAACTGCATGTCTAACCTTTTTCCTACCCTTCGTTCAAGTACATTTCGGCTATTAATTAGACTTAAACACTGAGGCTAGATACACTGACGTTATCTCATGTGATTCTTCTATTCCTTTCCAATAGTTTTTGTATAATTACAAACAACACTTTACAGGTAACTCTCGTTTAATTTCCAATAGTATGTACCTTTCACGTATAGATACAATTAATATGTATTTTTATGCGAGACAGAATGTATAAATCACGTATAGATTAAGTTAATATATGCATGTACTTAGGCAATAGACATATATAAAATTAGAAGGTACCTTTTTACGTGAGAAAATGTACAAATTACATAAAAAGTGCTATGTACTTAGACATATAAAGATCTGCTGTGTATGTTTGCGCAAAAGAACGTACGAATCACGTATAAGTACGCAAGAGAACGTACACATCACGTAAAAGTACGCGAGAGAATGTACAAATCACGTATAAGTACGCGATAGAATGTAGAAAGTACGAATGATTAAATTACACTCGAGATAAAACACTTATATTTTCCCGTGTTTCGATAATATAGCGGGAAAATGTTGTATTCACTATTTGTATTCAAATGATATAACTTGTATAGTGGTATGATCCATGGAATGGTGTTAAGGTTCTGACCAATAGAAATGCTTAGTAAGGGGTTTTAAGAGCAGGTTTTGTTAATGTAATCACATCTAGTCGCCGTTCTCCGCGGGTTAAACGAAATGGATGCCGAGGCCGTTCAAAGACAAAATCAACCAAACTTTACAGCATGCGAATAATGATAATTCTCTGAGCAGTTTTTCAGAACTTTGGGACAGCAGATTATCAGATGTGCAGAAAAGTATTAACAACTAGTAATCCTAATTGTTCGCGAACAATTAGAGGTCTTTCCACCTTTTCTGGATTTGTTTCTTGAACTTTGATCTTAATCCATTCTTCAGTAGGTCAAATGAGGCCAAAAAAGAAAAAAAATTGATTTGGCTTGAAAAGAAATTCAAATTTGCCGCCTTGAGTGTTGTAGTGTTGGAGATTAAGGCCTTGGTTTCGCACGATAGTACCGGTCAAATATTTGAAAAAAAGGGTGCGAGTGTTGCATAGGCGGCACATATCAGGTAAAAGTGTAATAGGACTTGTGCAGGTGTTTGGGGTGACTTTGGACCTGTTAGATAGGATATTTGGAGGTGCAAAGAAACCGGATGTCATATTTTCAGAGATTGTAGCTGCTCGTGCATGCTGGGAGTCTACAAGCCTCATGTTGATGTTGTGAAGATGCACTGGATTTTACCGTGTGTGTTGTGGATTGTGGAATTGAATATACAGTTTGTAATTGCTCATCCTATGTGTTCTAATTCACGGAGACAATGTCTTTCAGTCATTTCAACCAAGGAGGCATGCATACGGATTAAGGCTGAGTGACAAATTACCCCAAACAAAATGGCGGCCGGGGTTTCAAGGAAAAGTTTCTGAGTGTAGGATCTGAACGGAGAATAGGAATACTGCATCCCATCTGACCCTGCAGGTAAGTGTTTATTTGTTTACAATGACAGTCAGGATGGAATGTCAATGAGTTCAACTGTCGAGTAAAGTTGCATCATCATTATAAAAAAAAAACAACTTAGTCTTTATGTTGATGCAGGCAGACAATTGAATCTGGCCTATGTCTTTTCATGAATGTAAATGGAATTCATGTTTGATTTACAAGACAGTCAAGAAATAGAAGAAATTGGTTTAGGTCAGATGTGTAGGTGTAGGTCAGATTAGCTAGAATTCTGTAATTGTTGCATGGCATGAGACCGGTCAAAATAGTGTAAACAGCTGATCACAGACAGATCACTTGAAGGGTGGGGGATTTCTTCCTTGGGGACGACAGGCATGATGTGTGGGTTTGCCTTACTCGTGGAGACTGGTCCTGGAGGTGTGACCTTGACCTTTGACCTTGAGCCACTTTCAAGGTCAAACCTCAAAAACCCCATGGGAGAGAACATGTGACCTTGACCTTTGACCCTGGCCTCATTTTGAAGGTCAGAGAGGTCACGGGACTTCGTTTAAGTGGTCTCGCGTCTCTATCTACATCCGTGAAAAAGTTGTGGGCTCCAACGACGACTTCGGAAACTTTCGGGGGAGAGAACCGTCCTTCAGGGTTTTCTGTTTCCCTCGGTCAACTTCTCTGTGCGAGAGTGTTTTATCGTGAATTCGCCGGCGAAGGTCTCGCCTCTCCATGACTTTCGTTTTAGTATGAATAGCAATAATGGGGTTTTCGACGTTAAGTCGCCGACATTCGCAGAGTGGTCAAATTTCAGAGTTGTAATTCGTAATACTCAGACCAGTCCAGAATTCCATGCTGACCCATATGGTATTTCACTGCTATCTGAAGCGGGAAAGAGGGTATAAAAAGTGCCATTTTCTGGTCTTTCGGGATGATCTTGACCTTTGACCTTGACCTATTTTTCAAGGTCAAGGTCACCCAACCCGTTCAAGTGGGTTCGGTGTCTCTACGACGAATACTTTAGGAGTCGACAATTTCTTACGGAGAAACCGTAAAACATGAGGGGTACTAACTTCCTGAAAGGGTCCTCGAATCCTTTGGTTGAATTCCCATGTCAATTGGACCAAGTCACGTCGGATGCTCCTATCATTCACGGTTTTCGAGAAGAACTGATAACAAGGGTTTTTCGCGTAAAGTCCTCTAAGTTCGTTAAAGGTCAAAGTTCAGCTACGCAGGTTCAAATCTGAGCATGTTTTGAGATCTCGAAAAGGGTGGTCTACATTGATTTTCGATAAGTCTTAAGACGTCAAAAGCTTCTCGCGGCGGAAAGAAAAGAAGACAAATAATAATAAAAATAGAAGAATATCAAAGGGTCTTTCCACAGAAAGGTGGAAAGATCTAATAACAAGAAATGTATAGCTGAACAACATGAAGCAAAATTCGAAGAAGTTCTGTCTGACAGGCATAAATTCAAGAAAAGGAAAACAAAGAGCAGCACAAGCACACGTCAACAATAAATTCAAGGACGCGAGTAAAGAGCTGCAGGATCACAAGGTGGAAGAAGCTCAACAGAGAATAGCAGAAGGTTTGGATATCGTCAAGAATAGACAAAAATTAACCAGGCTTACGGATTCGTCTGAGGCAGGGTGGAGAGTTGTCAATGAATATGTGAAAAATCCAATCACATCGGACTCGAAGGATGAAAAGAAAATTAACAAGGTTCAGGCGAAAGGGGAACGAAACGTCAAGGGCTCAAAACGACGCCGTGAAAAGTATCGAGAGGCCGTGCCACCGTATCTAAAGCCTGATTTACATTCAACCTCTACAACAACGGGAATCTGGAGATCGGGGAACTGTTACTGCTGTAACAAGAGGGGACACTGGAGGAAAGATTGCACAGAAAAATTGAAAAAGAATAAGATAAGTGAAACTTTTGAAAATGGTAATCATGGCAATTAAGAAAAATGTAGGTCGATGGCGTTCGATAGGAGCAAATAACTTTGTTATTGACGTTTTGAACTTTGGTTATAAGATGCCTTTGGTTACTACACCGGGACATATTGAATTGATGAACGACAAATTTGCAGTTAACAATGAGCAGCTTGTGTCCAAAGAAATCAAAAAGATAGTATAGAAAGGTTGTATTCTGAAAGTAAATAAAAATACCAAGGGCAGTAAACCCGTTGGTGGTAGCAGGTAATAAATTCAAACAAAGGGTGGTTTTTGACTGCAGGCGTGTCAATCCACATTTGTTTAAATTCAAACACAAGTACATGTATGAGGATACCAGTACGTTTAGATATTTTTTTCAATCGGGTTATTACTTTTTTGCATTTGATCTAAAACGTGCGTATCATCACATAGTTATGCATGAGTTAGACAAAGAATATTTAGGTTTTAAATGGCACGACAAGAAGGTAACAAAATTGTTCTGTATTTAGATGACGGAATAGGGGGTTTCTCAAGTTTCACAGATGAAAAGGTGGTTAGTGCTAGGTTTCAAGCTCACATTGTCATGATTTTTTAAAATCAATTTTATCATTCATTTCTTTAATGAATAACAAAACTATTTAAAAGCAATTTCTTCCATATGTATATACCCAGTGTGTCTATGGTGAGCACAA
Organism: Ostrea edulis; assembly: GCF_947568905.1. Lineage (NCBI taxonomy): Eukaryota > Metazoa > Mollusca > Bivalvia > Ostreida > Ostreidae > Ostrea > Ostrea edulis. The sequence continues at coordinate 36,940,463 of NC_079172.1, read as the reverse complement.
ATCTATATATGGCATTTTCTCATGGAATAATATTTGTTCACTTTTTTTCGCATTGAATTAGTTTTTTAGAATTAGTTTTTTGTACAAAAATATATCAATTCCTAATCATGGGTATGATGCATGTGACCCCAATTTGCTATTATGTATGGGCTGTATCTATTCTATGAAGTTTATTTCATGCGCATTAAAGTTTGAAAATTTTAATTCAAAATGTGCAGTCAGGGTTTTTTAAGGGTCTGTAGGGGGTCGAAATAAGGTCCCATTCCCAATGCTAAAAAACAGGTATTTCCCCCAATTTTTGCTTTGAAATTCGCAAGCAGGGTAGCCTAATCATTCTTAAATCTTCTTCACAGGCCCACAGATTACAAGTTTGCTTCAAAACTGTTAAGTAAACCTAATTGTTGGTCTCTGCTTATTTGCATGAGGTAAGCTTTAACCAAATTGAACATGTTGAAAGTTAGAAGGAGCCCAATCATACCTTTAGGTATCACACCGGTAATTGTCCAATCAAAATGAACTTAGTCAATTGTAGTTCAATATATTTAAAGAAATTTTTTTTCCTTGCGCGATTTTTCTCATTTCTTCTTCTTTTCTCTTAATTTTTGTACCCCTGATTAGGAAATTTTGTGTAATTTGTAGAAATAACCAAGTGTATACAAAGGAACTATATTCTGTTGGTAGCTGAGGCTACTTCCTGAGGTGCACTCCGGCTGTTTACACACATGTGAAAAACACGTGGATTTGAGGGTAGTCTTGTTTCCGGGTAATTTATTTTCGAAAATGCCGCGTAGGGTTTCGTTTTTGTCGTATCGGCAGACGAGATAGGTAACATAGAACGTGTCTGACTGCGTTATTCGGCATCAATTCTGTAACTGATTTTTAATGATTTTTTCCCCTCTTTAGTAATATATAGTGAAAATAATTACCGGTGTGATACCTTAATGCACTATGGATTGTTTTTCTCCCTATTTTCTTTGAATGAAACATTTTTTCCCAATTTCGATCAAATGTCACTATTTTTTCCCATTGGAAAGGCCCAGGCCTTTGAAATCATGACCTTAAAACCCGGCAGTAAAACCACCATGTGAAAAGGGCATAACTATTATTGTAAAGTTTCATAGATGTGTACATAAGTATCTTTGCTAGATATGATGTTCAAAAAGCTTAATTAGTTTTTTAATTGCTGATTAGATCACCTTAGTGGTTAAAAGGATTGATAAACTAAAATTTTGAATTTTTTGAAAAAGCTAAGAGACAGATGGAAGAGCTTGAGACATACCATAATACAGTCTATCATAACATGGGTGCATGGAAATCAGGTTCTAGGGCAGATGTAAATAGGTAGAATATTGATGATTCATGTATGTCTTATCTGGTACATGTAAGTTGTAACACCCTCTACATTACTGTGCATTGTGACAAAATTAAATAGTACATGTATATGAAGTGCAGTGGTTCCATTGAATTTGAACAAATATTGGTACAGTTAGTAGTGGTAGGGAACAGGTATTACTTGAATGTACATGTCTACTAGATTTTTTGTTTTTAAATAATTTTCACTGTAATTTCAGTCAAACATAATTTCGCATCAAGGAGAACAAATGGCTTTGACATAACAAGGAAATGACAATATTCGTTACAAATAGCATGGTACCAGGATAGCTAGATGCCTATATTCCCAACAATATGAGCCAGTCCGAAAGAGAGTCTACAACAGGTGCAATACAGCTCATTAAAAATGTTTTGAGAAAAGGTATATATACAAGATTTGATTTGCACCTTTAGGAGTATAATTAATGATTTTTATTTGGACAGCCTCCAATTGAAATACAGCAAAAATATTGCGGTACTATAATTATGATATATTTGTCATAAAATATTTATGATATCTGTATCACTTTGAATCTTTAAAAATGATAATTGATATGTGAATTAAGATTTACAGCTGATAAACACTTATTTTTTAGGAATAGAAATTATGATTTTCATCTAACTATACATTTATTGCTATTCATTGCTACCTTTTACGAAGACGTTTTATTAATTCCTCTTCTAAATATTTTTTGAAGATTTGTCAGATAATGTCGTGTATCATGATCAACAGTTAAGGTCATCACAGATAGACCAAAGCTGACATGGAATGAAATAGTAAAACGAGACACAGAGTTTACAGGATTGGATAGGATCAATCTACTTGGTCACCAAGTATAGAAAAACAAATTTCGACCTCAACAGGACACCCAGCCCTAGCCCCTCCGAAAGGATTAATTTGGCCTGGATAATCAAAATGGAGTTTTGAGATTAATCGCTGTTCGTTATCTTCACCTTTCATGATGATGGAAGCTCAGTGAGGGTAGATGCTGGCAATGAAGCTGTTTAGCAATAAAACAAACAGGTTTAACATTAAACATGTTTATATACTTTTTAGCTCACCTAAGCCGAAAACTCAAGTGAGCTTTTCTGGTCACCTTTGCCTTTCGTCCGTCTGTCTGTAAACTTTTCACATTTTCATCGTCTTTTCAAGAACCACTGGGCCAATTTCAATCAAACTTGGTATACATCTTCCATGGGTGAAGGTGATTCAAGTTTGTTCATAAAAAGGGTCATGCACAATTCCAAGGGGGAAATAATCATGAGAATGCAAAATTAGGGTAGGGTCATTCAAAAAAAATCTTCTCAAGAACCACTATGCCAGAAAAGTCTAAATTCACTTAAAAGGTTCCTGGTTGTGTAAATCATGGTGTACGGGGGTAGAGTGAGGTCACAATAGAGGATCAATGTTTTACATTCAGATATAGTGCAGGTTTAACTTTGTTAAAGTCGTGGTCCATAGGGATTGGGTGGGGTCACAATAGGGGATCAAAGTTTTACATGCGAAATATATACATGGGAAATCTTTAAAGAATCTTCTAAAGAACTAGCTGCAGAATTGTAGCTCTTTGAGAAGATATTGGGACAGATCAGAAAGCTTAAGATCAACCCCTTATAACTATCTTTGATTTACGTCCCACCCCTCAAATGACAGTTGCATGGTTGAGTCCCTATATCACTGCATTCCTGCATAGTCGACTCATAAATTTAATGTTAAAAATCCTAACATATTTTTCCACTATACTTGTTTCCTAACATACTTTCCAATATTCTCTGAACCCACATATGACCCAAAAAAAACTCACAGCTTCAAGTGATTTTTTGTTGTTGATGTAGCCATATTAGGTAACCAGTCAATTTGAACCCAAGTTCATTTCCATACTCATACTCATTTTGAAACAAAATGTCTATGTGAACTCATATCCCCACAAATAATTTTAGTAAAATATTTTGGATGAAATCATCCCATTTCGGTTAGATGCTTACTATTCAAATAGGTTTGAATATTGAACTAATCTCATAGCTTTCTTATAGTCCCTATTCCCGCCAGTCTGTTTTTACACTAAACTATTGCAATGGAGTGTAAGGGATCAGACTAGGCTTTTATAGCATTATCAATTTTCAAGAGCTTTAAAAGAATTGTATAATTTAAGATCACTTGAGTAAACTAAGGTGACATTTTTTTCAATTGGTCTGCATCTGTTGGAGTCTGTCATCATTAACAATTGAACATTTTAAAACTTTTCTATAACTACCATTCAATTTTTTTCAAATTTAGAATCAAGCACCTTTAGGATAAGGGTAAGGTAAATTGTAAATTTTACGACTTCTGTTCCCCTGGGGCCATAGGTGTGGGCCAAAAAATCTAAATGCATAGTGATTGAGAGCAGGAACAACCACAAAGGGTTTTAACTCAATCTATGCAAACTGGTATACTGTATAATAGATTTATTGATTGATTGAATATTGTTTAACGTCCCTCTCGGGAAGTTTTCACTCATATGGAAATTTCACCATTGCCGGTGAAGGGCAGCAAAATTTAGGTCTTGATGCTCGACGCTTACGGCCTTTGAGCAGGGAGGGATCTTTATTGTGCCTTTTGTTCATCCTAGTGAATGTCCGAGATTTCATAGGTATCATTTAAAAATCACAACAGTAGGGTCAAGGTGAGCCAGGTGAGCGATGTGGCCCATGACCTTCTTGTTGATTTTGATATTTGTACATATATCATTGGTATGAAAAATGGAACTCTTTTTTTTCTTTTACCAATACATGCAGTGTCGTATGGATCTATCTTTGTTGATTATTTGATCAAAATTGGTTAATATGTTTTATTGAAGTAAATCAAACATGAGTTTATTCATATGGGATACCTAAATTTCACATGGATAACCAGTGACTGATTCTTGATTGTCAACATTATCACCAAACAGTTAAGAAATCACAAACTATTAGGGATGGTAAAATTCCTTAAATAGCGACACATTTTATATTTTCATCTTTTTCTCAAGGAAAAAATCCCTTAAAAAATGAAGAAATTATAAAAGAGGTGGCTATATATGTGACCCACCTGATCTTTATTTTTCTGCAACATATTCAAGTGTGTGTTTGTCACTTGTATGGTAAGATTCATTTATGGCAAGAGCTGGTATGATGTCTTGAGTTGGAAAGCACCTGAATACACTAAGAACAGTTTTCTATGGAGCGACAAATTAATAAACTCAAATATTTGAAGATATCTTTAATAATTTGAAGATAATAGGAGTAATAATGGTGAAAGAATCTATTACAAGTGGGGAATATAATAATTATAATAATACTACTTCAGTGTCCTGTGAAATATTTGTGAAAAGAAAGAATGTGCGGGGGTTGTTAGATTTTGAACCTTTTGGATGCGTCAATGAATTTGTGAACATCTTATAAAACACATACATGTATGAAACAAGTGCCTGTGTTATAAAATGGTTTCGTTATACAGATTGGATAAATTTATATCCCCATAAAGTATTTGTTACAATATACAGCCTACGAAATAAAAGGAAGATATCTTTGAATGCTTTATTTGATCTTTCTTGCAATATTCTTTTACTTATACTTGCACAGCAAACAAATAATTAATGAATATATACTTTGTGTAGTGGAGTATAGAAACACCGGTGTTGTAGCATAGGTTTTTTTTCCCTCATAGACCCCCCCCCCCCCCGGAAAAACGGGTCCGGGATAGATTTTCCCCAATAAAATCGTTTTTTAGTATCACTATATTGTAATTTTAATTTTTTAATTTCAATTTGACAAAAAAACTCCAACAACTTAATTTCCCATGCTCAGCTGTGGTTTGTAATCAACTGATCTCCACACGAACCGCTGGCAGAATAATGAGAATGAACACGGGAGTTCTGATGGGTCAGATTGTGGGATTACATATTTCTAAAATAGGTTGAATTATTTTCGGAGAAAGAAAAAACCCCGATATAACAGGGGGAATATCCATTGAAAATGAGGCTCTGCTAGCAGTTAACGGACGCACGTCATATTATGATCCTCTGAGACACGTTCTGAAATCAACCAGTGCACGTAAAATTTAACAACCATACCCATAACTTTTTTAATATATATTTTTCACGCACAATATCAAACTTTCTGTGTAACCTATATTTGTACACTATATTTTCAGTTAACCTATATTGGATCTTTCCATTCAAAGACTCATAAATGTACCCCTCCATATCTGTAGTATTTAATCACACGTGTCATTCTGAGTTTAAGTTTCCACTCTCTTTGGATCATGCTCCACGCAATACGTCACGTATTTTAGAAAAAAAAATTGGACAAATTTTGAAGTTTATATACAACGGTTTTTTTGTTGTAGCAGAATTATGTGTTATCGATAATTGAAAAAAATATTTATTACTGTTATGAATACGAATTTCATTTCATACGAAGCATTAGCAAGAAGTACTCCCCGGAATGGCCTTGTGTAAGGGATAGAAAGACTCATTATTCCGGGGAATGATTAAATGAATGAATTTATCAAAAGAGAAGCTATTTCGGTTTGAATACGCTAGAGCTGCAGGTATGTGTTTAACAAATAAATGTCATTTTTTGAAAACACATGAGGACATGAACTGATAAGTTTCACTCTGGCATACGTCATAAAATGTAATACAATCTACTCTCATTTCTATCGACATGTCTAGCCGTTGAAATAGACATACTATATTTATCAAATTCATACATATATTTTTTCACAACTGCATCATATTTATAAGGAATTGACTACCATTACACTTACAATTGGCAAAGATATCGAACAGAAAAATATTAGATATATGATACATACAAACACGCACATACGGCTGGTTTCTGCAATTCATTGACACTCAAAGTATAAAAACATCCGGACTTGCTTCATTTGCAAACCTTCATGATCCCACTTCAACATTTAATGAATCAAATTAGCTACTTTAACGCATATTGCCTTATATGCATGGGCGGATGTGGGATTCACTTTAGAGAGACTTGAAAAAAATCTGAGACGAGGGGGCAGGTGACAAGTTTTAGGTCCTCGAAAGGAACGGGTAATGTATAAGCGAGCAAAGGTTCCGGAACCTCCTATGTTTATTTGTGTTTTATAATGAAATGTAGCATCAATCTCATAGAATCAAGCAGCAATCCAATTTGGGAATAAAACTGCTTCTGTTATCAAATTCCATTCAGTTATATTTGACAACACTGCAGGCTCCAAGTATGTTTTCTATGTTTTCATAGTCAGGCTTGAGTAATGTTCATATCTTTATACCGAAAGGTTAAATAATTCGACATCAAATAAAGGGTTAATCGGGGATGGACACCAATATTTTCTGCTTATATTCATTGATTTATCATGATTTACCGAGATTCAATATCTTCATGAAAAAATAAATTGATATTTACATCAGTCTTCATGATAACTTTTCTAAGACGCTAGTCATACTAACTAGTTAATTCAATAGATTTAATTGCTCGTTGTCCTGATGAATTTGTTCGCTAGTCCGTAAATAGAACACACATGTAACAAAAACGTCAAACATGATTTATATGGATGCATCTATAACACGGGGACATGCATTACAAAAACTGAGATTGTTAACAAACAGAAATCAGACTTTGAAAAATACAGAAATAATATTGTCGTCGATGTTTTTTTCAATCGAAACACTTTATTCATCAACGATTTCCCCCTAGCTATATCAGCTAGTGCTGAGATCAATTCTAGACGTCAGTAGTCTCGGGGAGTCAGCTAGTTCATCTGCACGAGCTTTAATGGAGAGTGCTGCATTGTACATGTATGAATTTATTATGAACATATTTTGTCAGTATCAATGTTTTCTCTGAACGTCTTCGATATACATGTTCTAATACTTGTAAGTGGTGTATGTATTACTATATTTTGACACACACCTGCTGATTTCGAATAAATGTTGTAAGTTTTGCTGTATTTGTAACCGGACACATTCAATATTAACTCCTAAAGCGGTATGCAAACGTTGAGATTAAATATTCAATTTCAATACACAGGATGTTTCTGGTATTAAAGAAAAAAGATTTACATTGAAGAGATCGACGGTATATAAGTTATGCATTGAAGAGATCGACGTTATATAAGTTATTTGTGTGCATTTATTTCATTAAATATTTTAATTTAAATCGTATTCTGACAAAAGGACACACAGATGTATATATGAGATGGATCATTACTCGTTATCTTCACTTTTCCATCAATGATATGAAAGGTGAAGATAACGAACAGTGGTGAATCTCATAACTCTTTAAGGAATACAAAATAGAGAGTTGGGCAAATATGAACCCCTGGATATACGATCGGTGGGACCAGGTGCCTAGGAGGAGTAAGCATTCCCTGTCGACCGGTCAAACCCGCCATGAGTCCTATAGCTTGATATATTGAATGCTTAACACTGTTTCCATCCAATTGAGACATTATATGGTGTTGTGAATAGTACAGTCAACGATAAGAGAATGGAAGGTATAACATAATCCAATCATATGATAGCTCATTTTGTTCATGTATGCATACTGAAAGATTTTACATAGTTTGAAAGAAGGTGATGCTTATACCTGTGGTTTTCTTTATTTTTCTTTTCAAAGTTTTTGACAAATTGAAACAAAGTTAGTAATACGTGTATTGTGTAAACAGATCAACAACTCCCATGATAGAATGATTTGTATAACTCATTGAATCTATAATGATGATTATTGTTCATGTACCATTCATTATACAGTACAATCAATTTCTGGTTAAAATTGTATGAGGTGTTGATTTTCAAAAATCCAATTTACAAACGGATATTATCTTTAGTATTTACTACAGTTGGTATTCAATCTATTTTTAATAGTGCTAATTTCACTTTCATTTGGGAAATAAATAGTCAGTGAGATTACACATTTTTAAAACATGATGACTTATTTAATTGACCAATAGGAGAACGGAAAAACGATACAACATGGGTATCTCCATTGAAAATGAGGCCCTGTGAGCAGTTAACAGACGCACGTGATATCATAATCCTCTGAGTCACGTTCTGAAATCCACCAGTACATGTAGAATGTAACAACCATACCCATAACTATTTTTTCGTGCACAATATTCCATTTCCTATATATGTTACCTATATTTGTATGCTATATTTTCAGTTACCCTGTATTGGACCTTTCCATTCAAACACACTTAATGTACGCATCGATATCTGTAGCTTTTATTCACTCCGGTCATTCGGAGTTTAGGTTTCCAATCTCTTTGGATCATGTTCCACACGACACGCCACGAGTTGTAGAAAATTCTGTTTCGGTCAACTTTTGAAGTAGATATTCGATTTTCCAAAAGATATTTCTAGCAATTGTTCTCCACGTCTGTTTCATTTACATTTGGATGAAAGGTGAAGATAACCAACAGTGATCAATCTCACAACTCCTATAGGTAATACGAAATAGACAGTTGGGAAGACACGGACTACTGGATATACCAGAGGCAGTATCAGGTGCCTAGTGGTAGCAAGCATCCCCTGTCGACCGGTCCCACCTGCTGTGAGCACTATATCTTGATGAGGTAAACTTAAAAATATGTACTTAAAAACAGTGTGCCAAGAGCGGCCTAACAATAGCTATTGAACATGTCAGACAGCATATGACTCAAGGAATGCTTGTATTGGCAAACTAGATTATTATAACGACCATAGAATTTGCGAAATGCTAACTTCAAACGAGAGTGTTGAATCCCCTGTACCATCAACTTGTTTGTTAGTAGCTTGTCTCAATTTTAAAAAAAAACAACTGATCACATGTAGAACAAGCTCTTGCGTATCGAGTCAGTTGAAAGATATAAACAACATATGCAGGTGATAATGAAATATTGCTACATAGATATGAAAAGTTGGTGATAGGAAGCTGAAATCATCCCGTTTTTCATAAAGATGAGTTAGTTTGCCCTTAATATTCATTTTCAATAAAATATCTAAATTCAAAGAAGATGTGAAGAACTCTGTGGCGGCTCTTATTTCGATTTTACAGGGATTGAATCGATGTATGAATGAAAATGATTATTGTTAATAAATAAATCGACAATGTATCTAAATGTCGAGTTGAAGGTCACAGCAAGAGATTGTCGTTTTCTCACTTGGAAGCTTTTGAACAAACTCTGCTTCATAAGAATATGGGGAAATGTCAGCTAACGGAACACAATGCGTACCCATGGGAATACCAACAAACTGTTGGAAGATCTGACCACCGAAGACTACGAAGATCTTTTCAATGAGGAACTCCAGCAAATCAATTTTTGGACGACTGATTACTAGATACGAATATTTCCTTTTTCGTGAAGAAGAAACTGTCTATGATTTTAAAACGTCTGGTCTTTAATCAATCGTAAGGGATGGTCATTAAAAGTGTTAAAAAGTCATACGTTTAGGTGTTGTTGATTTGAGAAATGTTTTGAGATTTCAAATTTACTAAAATTTCTTCAGAATTTTTTGGAATCCATATTTGATTTACACCACTTCTTGCATATGTTGTGGCACAATACGTTTGAAGGTTCTCTTTCACACCTGTTAATATGTTCGTGAGGAGCAAATATAGGGGCTGAATAGCATATTGATTTCATAACGTTTACAATGAAAACAAAATTACGGCAAACACAGGCCCCTGGATATACCAGAGGTGGGAACAGGTGCCTAGGAAGACTTATAACTTTATGACAGACTTTATGAAATTGATATCCTATTGAGGTCTATATTTAACCCTCACGAACATGCCGTTAATATCTAAGTATTTATATATTTTACAGGATAAATCTATGCCGTTCAGCAGACTGACATTTTACTGAATGGCCTGGAAAGGTGACGGAATGTCAGGACCATTCAGTCACTATTATGTAACATTCAGCAACCTTTCAGTTAACGAAATGCCATAGTTTCATCACGTGTTTTATATGTATAATTATATATATGTTGAAGTGTTATTTATTTCCCCATATTTATTCCATTCGGATTCCATTGAAATAGATTTCTAAACATGAAAGAGCTCACTCTTTGTATTTATAAAGTCCGTGTTATATGTTTGTATCTTTCTCTATCAATTATCTTAGAGCAATGTTAGAATAAGGTTAATCTGAATAAAAACAATCACAAACATTACTGAGCAGTCAAATCAATGAATATCTTAGATTTAATCTAAATTCCTTACAAACAAATCATAAATACTGTTTCCGCAGGAAGTGAATGAAAGGTGAATATAATGAACAGTGATCAATCTCATAACTCTCACAGGAATATAAAATAAAGAGCTAGACAAACAACGACTCCTGGATATACCAGAGGTGGGATCAGGTACGTAGGAGGAATAAATATTCTGGGTGATTGAGTTATTAACAGGTAATTGATTTCAGTTTTCTAATGTTCGCCAATGTTGAACATTATTGTAAGTCTACTGTACATGTCTTAGGGATAATGTGTTAAAAATTAAAACAGTGTTATTTTTCAAATTCATTTGAAATTTCATTAAATAATGAAGAACTGTGTCGTTCTTTTTTGTATTCACTGAAATGGAATAATTTTTTCTCATGCTTGGACACATTGGTATATGAAAAAAAGCTTCTTTCGAGTGAAGTACATGTGCACTATATGAAATTAAGAATGAAAATTAGCTTGTTTATTTTGCATTTGCATTCGATTAGCTAGGAAATTGAATTATTTTCACCCATGATATGAATATCACAATGGTCATATAATCATGTCCAACAGACATTTTTCCAATATCTTTTCTTTGTTTATTTGTAACGTTACGATCAGCTTATGTGCACTAGTATAGGACAAGTGAAGTTACGCTTATTTCTGACGTAAATGTACGTCTACAACTACCAGTGAATACCGCCCCCCACACATACACATAAACGTACACTATATCTAGATGTCTACGTTTACGTCTACGAACTTTAGTAAACATGTGCCCTGAACACTAAACATAGGTCTATATTTGTGGTACTTGACCCAAAGAAGATGACAATTTAGTATGAGTGTAAAATTTCGACGGATGTAAATCAAGCAAGCAATCAGTCTATCAAGAATGAAAGGGGAAGATAAGGAACTGTGAATGTATTGCATCTACATGTAGATTGTAGAATATGAAACAAGTGTATAGATAATAAGTTATTTACTCATTTTCTTTCTAATGTAAAGAAATTGTGTATTCTAATATTTCAAATATAATAAGCTAATTGAAAAAAGAAACTTTGTTAAGTAGAAGACAATTTTCAAGAACGTGAAAGACATGTACAATATTCATAGCATGATGTTTGAAATGGTAGATGACTGTGATCTTATTGCGTGTGATATATTGATTGAATTATAGATATACCAACACAAAATTGTTGGAGTACATTATGCGAAAAGAACTTTGTTAAGTAGAGCACGATATCAAGGATATGAAGGACACATAAAATGTTATTACCCATTATGATTTGTGTGAAATGATGGACAACTGTCATCTGTTAGAGCGTGTGATGCATGTGTTAGTGTATGAGGCACCGAATGAATTTCTAGTTATATACATGTTGATGTGAAACACGACATAATTAATCGATTTAATGATATAACTATATGCATTGAAGATGACATAAAAGAAATAATCAGATGCACTATATATATATAATTGAATAAAAAAGCAGGAATTTATACAGTTCCAAAATATATTTAAATCACTAGCGCTTTCTGGATTTTAACATCCATCCTCAGGTGAATACAAATAATGAATTCATATTATATATAAATATACATGTACTTACAGTGTCGTTAATTTCGTCAATCCCTCAAACAATCCTTTCTGTAACGTTGTTAGTTTATTGCTGTATAGGTATCTGAATTACAAAGAAAGCTTGATTAAATTATATATATCCATACAATATTGCTTGATTACATTTTGATTTTAACCCAAAAAAAAAACAAAAAAACAAACAACCCAAAAAACCAACAGCAAACATTGAAAGCAATTTTAGCTGCAGTTTTGGTGTCGGAATGTTGTCCTGTAAGATTGTGATTGACTATTTTAATAATAGAAGAAACAAGTAAGGTTTATTAACTTTTTTGTTAATATGGTTTATTAAAAAACATGTTCAGAGGCTCTGAAGGAAGCAAAATTACATTATTGTCTTCCCATACAAAAATGAATTCTATGAAAGGCGAAGATATGGACCAGTGATCTGATAACCCCCACAAACAATACAAAATAGAGAGTTGGACAAACACGGACCCTTGAATATACCAAAGGTATATCATGCTATATATTCAATAAAACCGAAATCTTCATTTTGATAGAATACTCAACTTAGATTTAATCTTATCAATTATTATATTCTAAACTGTATAGCACATTTTTACAGCAAAGTGATATTTAAATATAGAGGTGCTAGTGCTGCAATGTTTGCTCTGGATAAATTTGATCTCCGTATATATCAGGAAATCAATAAATAATTCTAGGAGTGGATGAAAGTTAGAGAGTGAATCTTATATTAATGAATGTTATTAGAACACATAAATGCATAAGGAAAGACGTAAAAGAGATTTTTGCACAATTCATTTCCATCATCGCAGTCCATTGCCGAGTGTTGTCTTATTCCTTGATATCAATAACACCAATGACCCAAATATTGAAGATGTTTAACCCAAATTTCAAAATAATTTAAGTATGGTAGCATAACTAATGGTCTTGTTCTTGTTTTTAAGCATATATAAGTCATTCTATGCCATATCATACTACAAATATGTAGAATTTGATAAACCGTAACCATTCTCATAAATGTTATAAAAAACACAAATCCAGAGTAGGGAAAACACGGACGACAGAAACACTATAGATTTATCAGATGCTAGGAGTAAGCATCCCCTGTTAACCAGTTTCACCCGCCGTAAGACTACTGTTTTGATCAGGTAAACGGAGTACTCGGTAGTCAAACTCAGCATAAAAGAACGGCATAATTATTTCTATGAAACACGCCAGACAATATTGATGGATTTTAATTTGAAACTAAATCATAATAATTTATAACTGCCATAGAATATGCAAAATATTGACTTGAAACGCGACTGTAACATCAACGTTTTTGTCATTATCGTATTTTTCAGTAGCCTACCTCCATTTAACAAATGATCATACGCAGCATATGCTTTCGGATAGAATCAATTCAGATCCATAAACATCATATCCATATTTTTACATACTAATTTTGACTAAGAATTACTCCGTTTACGTGATCAATTAATAGGGCTCAAGGCAGGTTTGACCAGTCAACATAGGGATGCTTACTCCTCCTAGGCACCCAATCCAACATCTGTTATATCCAGGGGTCTGTGTTTGCCTGTGCCTGTGTTTATCTTAAAGGACACAACGCATGTTTTTAAACGTTTTTCTTTTTTCAGCAAAATTCTTTCCATGCCTAAAACCACTTTAAATGTGTTTTAAATGAAATATGTTGCGTAGTTTTCGAGTTTGAAAGCGATGGAATTCAAATCTTGCGATATCGTGGTATGCATATTTACTTTCGCTATTTTACGTGCCATTATGTGTGACGTCATATGTGCCCTCGGGTTTGAAAACATCTATAAGTCATTTCATAAACAAATTAGATTTAATCGACAAAAAAAACAAAAAAACAATTATCACGTTAACAGCTTGTAAATAATATTGCATTAAGATGTTTTGTGCCGTATTCGGGTGTACTAGTTGTCGGTAGAAAGGATTTAGACTGAGTATTTTTCAATTTTTCGAAGGAAGGTACGAGAAAAAAGACGTGGATATGTTTTTGTTAGAGCAAGAAATTTACCTTTAAAATAAACCACCCAGTCACCTTTTCAAAAACCACTTGGACAGAAACCCAGATAAACTGCGAGAAAATGGATATATCGAAGCTAAGCACTACATAATTCTGTTCTGGTCTTCAAATTCAATACACACTCGGATCAACTAACCTTCACCTTGTAACAACATACCGTTTATATAACTTGTGCTTCCAGTTTCTACCAACTGGTAGATTTACAAAGATTTTAAAGATACAAAATAATTGAACTTTTAATCATATAAATAATAGAATATTGTATTTCTTAACTTTAAATGGAATTATAAAATTATTTCCACATTAACTCGTAACATCTTGAGTGCGTCAGTATAACGCCTTGCTCCCACTTCCTAACGATGTACAGATCACAATTTGTAAAATTAATAATATGATTGCTTTATCAAAATAAAATATTGTGATTTCCACTTTAAATTTGATTATTTTTATTGATTTGTGTGGTTTTTTCTTCTTTTTTCTTTCTTTTCGAAATGCACCCGTGACAGTAGCTTGGCCTAGGGTCTAGTTGTCAACAATGTAACGTATTATGATTTGTCTAATCCAAAAAAAAAATAAGAAAAACAGTGTCAATTGCAGATGTATAAAGAAATGACATTACCAAACAGTTTGTAAACAGCGACCCATATAAACATTATTTACTCGCAATATTAGGGGCCTTCCGTGGCCGAGTGGCTAGAGCATTGCGCTCAAAATCACATGGCCTCTCACCTCTGTCGGCGCGGGTTCGAATCCCGCTCGCGCCGGTAAGTGAGAAAGTGTCCCAGTTTACTTTCGGAAGGTCGGTGGTTATCTTCCCAGGTACATTGTAACTGGGTTCTCTCTTCCACCAATAAAAACTGGGCGCCACTATATAACTGAAAAATTATTGAGTGTGGCAGAAAACATCAAAAACAAAAAATACTCACAATATTGCCGATTTCATACACGCTTTCAACGCTATATTTGGGTATTTACATTCTTTCGATATCTTTTCTTTATATATATATATATATATATATATTTATATATATATATATATATATATATATATAAAGAAATATATATATATATATATATATATATATATATATATATATATATATATATAAAGAAATATATATATATATAAATAAAGAAATATATATATAAAGAAATATATAAATATATATATATATATATATGCATTGAATATGACATAAAAGAAATAATCAGATGCACTATATATATATATATATATATATATATATATATATATATATATATATAATTCAATAATAAAGCAGGAAAATATACAGTTCCAAAATATATTTAAATCACTAGCGCTTTCTGGATTTTAACATCCATCCTCAGATGAATACAAATTAATAATGAAAACAAAGTTGTTTATCTTAGAAACGTCTATTGTGACGTCATGACGTCATGATAGTCTTTGTGACGAGGGAATAGATACATGACGTCATAATACAAAAGTTCGGGAAAGATGACTTGGACAAAATAAGAATGAACATTTACATGATAAAAGTTGATGAATTAAGAGGTTTAACAATCAGAATTTCTCATATATGCATTGATTAAAGTTTGTTTAGTTTAGGAGAAAACAGTTTAATGATACAATTTTCTTTAGCAAGTCTCATGGACGTTGATTCTGTTTTAAGTTTATAAAATGGAAATACGATGTAGTTGCCTCTAGCACAGGTGTCAAAGTGTTCGCTGCATGGGGTATTTCTTGTACTGGGATCGTTAATTTGTTGGCGATGGACACGCATCCTGGCTGTTAGTTTGTCCAATATATTCCTCGCCACACCCGTTGCAAATAATGCAGTATAGTAAGTTTTTCGACTTGCATGATATGTTATCATTTACAGTAAAATATTTTCCGCATTTAAAAGTAATAGAAGGTACTGTTTTTAGGAAGGGACATGTACCACACCTTGAGTCACCACATGTAGAAACTGCGTATTTTTCAGGCGTTGAATTGAATTTGGCTTTTGTTAATATTTTTTTCAAGTTAGATGGTTGTCTTTGGCTGTGAAGTAGGTCGGATTTGGGAATAATTTTTTGAAGTTCTAAATCACGCTTGATAACTGTAAAATTCTTCTTAGCTTCCTGAAAGATATTTATATGTTTTGGGTTGTAAGTTGTCATAAATGGTATTAGGAAAGGATCGTGTTCTTTTTCTCTTGTTGTTCTAAGTGTATGCTGTGGAATTTTCTTTGCTTCATTTATCGCTGAAAGAATGAGTGTTTCCGGATAATTCTGCGCAGTAAGAAATATTTTCAATTTCGCCAGTCTTTGGTCTTTAGTATTTTCATCTTTAACAATAGTGTAAATCCTTCTGGCCAAATTGTACGGTTTTATATTTTGGGAAAAATCCGAAGAAGACCTGATCAAGTTTCACAATTTGTTGAATACGCTCAATCCAAATATCCAGTTTACCATGGAATACAGTGATACTTCGATTCCTTTTTTGGACATCAAGGTGATAAAACATGAAACCAACATCCTAACTGATATATTTTACAAAACAAAAAACAACAAAAAACGGACACACACCAATATTTGAATTTCAAACCATGTCATCCTACACACACTAAAAGGAATATCCCGACAAAATAGCATGGCGCTTTCCCCGCGATACAACCATCAGAACATGTACATGTACGCTGTGACGTACTTTTACATTTTGACGTCATATGGTGCGAAGTGCACAGAGGTACATTTATAACAGCACCGTGATTTTGCGTTCAACATTTGATGAATCAATTTAGCTACTTCAATGCAAATTGCCTTATAATCATGGACGGATGTGGGATTCAGTTTAGAGAGGATTAGAAAAAATCTGAGACGAGGGGGCGGGTGACAGCTTTTAGGTGCTCGATGGGAATAATTTGTTAATCGGGGATGGACGCATATATTTTGTGCTTATATCCATTGATTTATTATCATATATCGTGATTCAATTTCTTCACGATGAAATAAATTAATATTTACATCAGTCTTCATGATAACTTTTCTGAGACGCTATTCATACTAACTAGCTAATTGAATAGATTTATTTGCTCGTTGTCCTTATGAATTTGTTTGCTAGTCCGTAAATAAAAACACACATGTAACAGAAACATCAGACACGATTTATATGGATGCATCTATAACACAGGGACATGTATTAAAAAATTGAGATTGTTAACAAACACAAATCAGACTTTTAAAAATAAAAAAATAAATTGTCATCGATTTTTTTCAATCCAAACACTTTATTGATCGAAAATTTTCCCCTAGCTATACCAGCTAGTGCTGAGACAATTTCTAGACGCGAGTAGTCTCGGGGAGTCGGCTAGTTCATCTGCACGAGCTTTAATGGAGAGTGCTACATTGTACATGTATAAATTTATTATGAACATATTTTGTCAGTATCAATGTTTTCTCTGAACGTCCTCGATATACATGTTCTAATACTTGTAAGTGGTGTACGTTTTACGATATTTTGACACACACCTGTTGATTTTGAATAAATGTTGTAAGTTTTGCTGCATTTGTAACCGGACACATTCAACATTGAATCCTAAAGTGGCATGCAAACGTTGAGATTAAACATTCAATTTCAATACATAGGATGTTTTTGGTATTAAAGAAAAAAAATTACATTGAAGAGATTGACGGTATATAAGTTACACATTGAAGAAATCGACGTTATATATTTGTATGCATCTATTTCATCAAATATTTTAATTTAAATTGTACTCTGACAAAAGGACACATAGATGTATATGCAAGGTGAAGATAACGAACAGTGATCAATCTCATAACTCCTATAAGCAATACAAAATAGATAGTTGGGCCATATATAAGATGGATCATTACTCGTTATCTTCACTTTTCCATCAATGATATGGAAGGTGAAGATAACGAACACTGGTGAATCTCATAACTCTTTAAGGAATACAAAATAGAGAGTTGGGCAAAGATGAACCCCTGGATATACGATCGGTGGGACCAGGTGTCTAGGAGGAGTAAGCATTCCCTGGCGACCGGTCAAACCCGCCATGAGTCCTATAGCTTGATATATTGAATGCTTAACACTGTTTCCATCCAATTGAGACATTATATGGTGTTGTGAATAGTACAGTCAACGATAAGAGAATGGAAGGTATAACATAATCCAATCATATGATAGCTCATTTTGTTCATGTATGCATACTGAAAGATTTTACATAGGTTGTAAGAAAGTGGTGCTTATACACGTGGTTTTCTCTATTTTTCCTTTCAAAGTTTTTGACAAATTGGAACAAAGTTAGTAAGATGTGTATTGTGTAAACAGATCAACAACTCCCATGATAGAATGATTTGTATAACTCATTGAATCTATAATGACGATTATTGTTTATTTACCATTCATTATACAGTACAATCAATATCTAGTTAAATTGTATGAAGTTTTGATTTTCAAAAATCCAATTTACAAACGGATATTATCTTTAATATTTACTACAGTTGGTATTCAATCTATTTTTAATAGTGCTAATTTCACTTTCATTTGGGAAATAAATACATGATCATATTAGGATTTTTTTTAATCCAAAAGACTCTGTATCATAATAGCATGTTCGACATATGAATTTTATATCCCTTTGAAGTGAACCAGAAAATGTAGACTGATATTCACGCAATCGATTGACAGATATGTTTCAATGAGATTATTCTGAGCATAAAAGGCCAATATTTGCAGATTTGTATAGTGCATATAGTTAAGTTTTTTACTTCTTAACTTCGTATTTCTGATAGGAGCTACGATATTACTTATTGTTTATTTATCGTCACCGTTTCCTCATTGTACAGTATTAATTATCAAAAAATATTAAAGGGGAAAGCCGGCGCTCTAAATTCTCGGCAGAGAAAATAAGTGCTTTGTCATTAGGGAGGAAGGATAGACCATGCTTAAACAAATACACAGGAATGGGAGCACTCTGAATGATCAAAATAATGAACTCGGTACTGTACCACTGCAACTTCCGGAGAGAAAGAAAAACAGCGTGGGTACTTATTGAATATCCCTACTAGAATCTTTACAAGGCTATTTATCATTTCATAATTCAAATTCAAAACAATAAAATCCATGTATCACTCGCTTTCTGTTAAGTGAAGGAGAAGAAAGAAATTTTATAGAAAAAAATTAAGGAAGTAGACCAATATGAGAATATATTCAAAACCAGGTTTTCTCATGTCAAATGTTACTGTTTGGTATCGTTTTAATTATATAAATACATTGAAAACAATATAATGCATATTATAAAAAAACTGGGTTTTTTTTTTAAATAAATAACTACAGCATTTATTTTACCCCGACCAGTTTTCACACCTCCTGAAAGGAAACCAATAACCACAGCATTTATCGGGACTACTTAATACTGATTGTATTTTCTCAGTATTTATCAACAAATATCAAAATCCACAGTACAAATGACAATAAGAATCAACATGTCACTGTACCAATAAAATATCAATAACAACAGTGAAAACACCATTAATCAGAATGCATCAGTACTGACAGAAGAATAACAGTGATTATCAACATTTATCAGTAAAACATATCATTCTCGGTGCATTTTCCGTACAGCATTTGAAAAAAAAAAAAAAAAATCCACGTAGACATAACTGTTTCCTGTTCTGCCATTATCGTAAACTCCTCTGTAATGTTAGAATTATGACATCTAAGTAGTCATTACAGTACTTAAAAATGTATTCCTTTAGTGAAGAGAGTGTGTATTCTTTCAATTGTATAGATGCAAAATATCACATCTCTATCTGATTATCTATGGGAAGAGCCCACACTTCAAGAATATTGACATAGTATTTAATAATGCAGGTGTGAAATTGCTGTATATACAACCTTATGACAGCATACAACGTCCATAACTGTTGATCATTTTAACTTTTATATCCCTATCCTTGCTTTGTGATGATGTTCACTAAATTTTATGAATCTTTTATTTGTCTATTGCTGACAAGTTAACAATAAGACATAAAATAAGCTGGTATATTCAAGGGTCCGTGGTTATCCACCTCTCTATTTTGTATTGTCTATAGGAGTTATGAGATTGATCAAAGCTTGTTATCTTCACCTTTGTAAACTATGAAATACTTTTCATTTGCTTCTCTCTTTTTTTTTGATTAGTTGTAACATATTGATTATCATGCACAATCTTCAGTTGCCTTTGCAGATGTTAAAACACATATGCGTACGTGGGATAATGCACGAAAGGTAAATATAACGATCAGTGATCAATCTCAAAATTCTCATAAGAAATACAAAATAGAGAGTTTGGCAAAAACGGACCCATGGGTATACCAGAGGTGGAAACAGGTGACCAGGAAGAGTGAGAACTCCATGTCATCCCGTCACACATGCTGTGAGTCATATGTCTTGATCAGGTAAACAGAGTAATCAGTAGTCAAATCAGAGTGCCAAAACGGTCTTACAATGAATATGAAGGAAGTCAAACATCATTTGACCCAATGATATGGTGTATTGGAAAACTACATATAAATGTAGATCATAATAGCTACCATATAAGTTGCGAAATGCTGACTTTAAACGGAACTGTTTAAACCCCTGTAACATTAACTTGTTTGACATCAGCCTGTCTTTTAACAAAACAATGAAATATTAATATGTGTTAAAGTCACTACTTGTTCATTCTTTCTACAATAAAATTCCTTAGTGTTACTGCTTCCCTTCTTTCTTTTTTATTCTTTGAATGATCTATTTGACTGCTCTTTCTTAAAAATATTTCTACCTTTGCTTTTGTTCAAAATTTTATCACTAAATTATCACTATGGTGTTTCCATAAAATGCCATAGATTTCAAAACATACCATTTGTTATGTAAAATGTAATTTAATAATGTGTAGAACTAGAACACAAACAGGATCTAAAAATTAAGAGGATGTCGGGATGTATTACTGATTAAGGTAGAAAGAACGAATATTGTGTCCAATGCTATCTCATGTGCTATGACACTCTTAATTTTTCAATCATTACTTGTTTGCGCATAATCTACATCAATTTTTTTATTGACATTTCCAGATATCCCTGTTTGTAAATCTGTAATTTTCCAAAACCATTTTTCTGTAAGATGTTTATTTGATTATCTGATAGATCAATCTGGATCCATTAAGCATTTTATATTTCAAATTGTATTACATATCATGAAACAAAGCTCCGCTATTTATAGAAGAGTGTTAAAGGACACAACGCATGTTTCTAAACTTTTTCATTTTTTCAGCAAAATTAATTCTTCTTATGCCTAAAACTTCTTGCATGTAATTTTGTATACTTTGAAAACATGAGATGTGTCCTTTAATCATCATGGTGATATGTAGATATCTGATATTTTGCTCGTATTTCAAAACATCCGACCAGTCGCGGTATCTCATTAGTACTTGGGCGAGTCAATAGGTAACCAGCCCATTCCATTACCGATTGATCGAGACGGTCACGATTTTCATGCCTTGTTTTAATATATGTTTTATACCTGGGTACAAAATTGCACGCGTATCGAGTCATTCTTTAATAAGATATTGAATGTCAAACATGGCTAGAGATGTAAAGGCATGCCTTTCATCTAAAGTTGAATACCGTGTTATAATTCGGTACTTGCATTTAAAAGGTAAAACATGCAAGGAAATACATGGCGAGTTAGCCGATGGTTATGGGTCTTCTGCACCATCTTATGCTCAGGTTAAATTCTGGATAGGGGAATTCAAACGCAGTAGAACGTCTTTAGCAGATGAAGTCAGGTCTGAACGCCCACTGGATGCCACCGGCGAAGAAATGTGTAAGAAAGTTCGGGATATAAGCAGATCGGGACGTGCAGGGGTTGGCATGTTAAAGAGTCCTCACTGTTACGACTTTAGCGTTAGGTATAGTTCTGAATTAATAGTGCTTCAACTTTAGCTGGTGACGTTTCAACATAAGTTAAATTCTCGACGGGACGTAAAACAATCAGCCTTCTAACCAACTAACCGTCTATGTTTCAAGTTTCAACATTTCATTGTTAACTTTGATTATGAATTATCAATTTGGCAAACAAGTAATACTAGTAATCGCAACACTTCATTTGAATGATATGACCAGAACAATCAATGAATTATCTGTTTCTCAAACTCTATTAAAATATTTTAGTACTTCAAATAAAATCGATACTGCTTTGTTGAATTAATAAATTTGCAGGCATTTAATTTTGCTAAGTGAAACATTCTAAGTGGTTTGCTCCTTTCTCCATTGAACTTTTTGCATAGATTGTGAACACTTTCAATGTTTGTCGTACAGACTCTGATGTGTACTACTACGCCAGTGGAACAGTGAACGAATGATGAACGGTTTAGGGACGAACGGTTCTGTTTGGGGGAACGAACGTTTAACAGTTTGAAGGGAAGGGTTCTCAGCCAGAACGGAACTGTTTATATCTGGAACGGAACACATTGAGATGGAAAACGAACGTTTTCTTCGGTCCAAAAATGAGAACGAACGGTTTGGCTTCGATTTCAAATTCTACATTTGGGACAATTTTGGTACTTTTTATTCATATATATACATTGCGGAAAAGAAAGATAGTACGTGTCAAAAAAGTTTAATTTGATCGATATAATGAATATTTTAAAAAAGAAGGAAGGGGGAGGGAAGTATATTAATACATACAATTACATGTGCCTTACATTACATATGGGGATATTTATGTTCCCCAAACAAAGTTTGGGAACATATTGTTTTTACTCTGTTTCTTCTTCTCCTTATTAGGGTCTTCCGAGCTTCCTTCGGAAGGGTGACCCTTCTGTTATTCTACTGTTTCTTATTATTATTATGTCTCCGAACACAAAGTGTCGGAGACATATTGTTTTTGCTCCGTTTCTTATTATTATTATTATTATTTTCTTCTTATTCTTATTATTCCTCTTCTTTAGTGAGAAATTTGTCCGACCGATTTTGTGAAAGTGCTTCGACAGATCCACTTCAAACTTTGTGAGCTGATAGGGGGTCACTAGGAGGGGTGCATTCAACTTTTCAAAATGGCCGCCCTTTCAAGATGGCGGCCAAAAAACGTCAAAAACTCAAGGTTGTCGGATTTCAATTAAAAAAATCGATTTCTAGGGTAATTTAGTGACCCCTAGTCCATTTCCACCATCAAAATTTTTTTTTGAGCCGCCATTTTCAAAATGGCCGCCATATACCGAAATATTTGAAAGTGTTAAAATCTCTACAACATTTGGGTTCTGGGGTAAATGGAGGGTCCACAATTCATTTCTAGCATCAGTATATCCTTCCAATCAATTTTCAAATGTTTCAAAATGGCCGCCATTGAAGAAAATGGCGGCCAAAAATCAAGTCCGTTGGATTTCAACCAAATTCAGTTTTTAGGGTTTTTTGAGAATCCTGAGTGCGTATCTGGCATCAAAAAGCATTTCTGACATGGGGAGGTGTTCGGAGACATTTGTGTTGGCATCCCAACACAGTTATAGCTCGTTTTATTTTTTTCCCCCGCTTTTTTTGTAGAGGCGATTTCTCGGAAACCTTTTATCTGATTATTATGAAACTTTCAGTGTAGATACATTGTATTAAGACCTAAAAACGGTTTTTTTCAAATTTTTGATATGTACTTCCGTTTACGAGTTATTGCCCTTTAATTGAATTTTGGGGGGGGGGTCTTTTGTCCACCAGAAATCTCAGGAACTACAAATGATATCAGCAAGAAAATTGGAGAAAATGTAGGTAAGGTATTGTAGTTGTGCAGGAAGTTAAAATTATTGGCTAAACTTTTTAACTTCAGAAGCTATGTGATGGCAAATTTTGAGAATTTTTTTCCCATAGAATTTTGTTGCTTTTTGTGTAATATCTTTTAAGCTGGTAGTAATTTGGTAAGACATATAGAACAAAAGTTGTGTGTAATTACAAGAGCTTTCTAATGAAATCAAGAAAAAGGGGCTGGCCCCTATATTTAGGGGTCAGCAGCTCATAAACGTGTTTTTTTAATACTTAAAAATGTTGACATATATTGAAAAAGTTTGAATGAAATAATCTTTAGGATATCAAATCTTGTCATTTGGTATGATAAGAAACAAGCTTTGTGCTATATTTATTTCTATTTCATAAAAGAAATGTGTGAGAATCGTACAGGAACAAGTTGTCTGTACAAGCCCGCCAAGCTGTTTCGGGGCCTCATGCTTGTGAAGTGCTTAGATAGTTGATTTAGATACATTGTTTTGATTCGACTTCTCTTTTTTAATTTATTTAAATAATTAACAAAATGCAATGTTTTTACACGATGAACTGTTAAACATCATGTATGTATGTATGTATGTTATCAGTGCAGAGCAAGTCTTTCCTTTACGGGGCCTCCTGGATGTAAACATTCACGAGAGGCATTGTGGGAAGGCCAGAGAATTGTGATGTGTACATTTTATCACCGTATGTAGACATGTATATTCATTGTACAGCTACGAGCACATGAACTGCCCTCGATTACGCACTTGGAGCATTAGTCAATACTAACGAAGGATATATTGTTGTCTGAATCGTTTACCATGTTTCGACTACGAGAAAATTCTGACGGTCATATTTGCAATGGATTGATAAACACATAAAGATACAGTGCAGATATATTTATAAACTGTCCCCAGTGATATTGTAACTAGTAAGGAAAAGTTAATGGTGACACTTTAATGTGTGATGGAATTGGACGTTGCTAAAAAGGTTAGAACGTTTTACTTATCTAAAATCCACACAGACAGATAGGGTGGTATTAAAATGTCAGTATTTTGCGTACACGCACACTGATTTTTATTTAATGTCGATACTGTGTTCATAAGCTTTCTAATGACATTCTCAAATTCCCCATGATTTAGCTTTTACATTATAAATACTTGTAATTTTACTATTTTTTTAAAAGTTTGTTTTTAGTGGGAGAGGTGTATTTGTTTGTTAAAATTCCCTCGTGAAATTTTCATTCATGGACTCCACCAATGCTATTAGGAGAGTGCAAATTTAGATTTATTCTCTGCTGTCCTAGGTTCACTGAAAGGGGAGATCTTTTTTTGCGTGACATGAGACCTTGTTTATATGCTCGGTCTTCATTCACTCAATGACAAAATTCATTCGCATTATAAGGAGTAGTCCGAAATATCTGACATTTTCCAGGCTTTTTTCCGATTTTGATATTTAATGTG